>NC_091951.1:80869536-81084536 GCF_031021105.1 Erythrolamprus reginae
GAACATAATGAACAATTCTCTTTGTTTTAAAAACAATAAAGATTCTTGCTGCATGATATGTACTCAGGGAAACATGTGCATATTCTTTTGGCTGGCCAGTCATTGTCCTTAAACCTAAAGAAGCAAAATGTGCTTGAGGTTAAAAGATGTATTCTCAAACTTGATTATTCTAAGACAACCAGACAAGCTGTTTAGATTCAGCATCTCCAGAGAATGTAACAACTCCCATCATAAACATCTTGTCTATAGAATCTGTAGAACAGAAGTCTTCAAATATGGCAATTTTAAGACTTGTGGACTTCAACTTCGAGTCTTTGGAGAAGGGCGGCATATAAATCTAATAAATAATAATAATAATAACTACCAGAATTTTCCAGGCAGCATGGCTGATGGGGAATTCTCAGAATTGAAGTCTACAAGTCTTAAAGTTGCTAAGTTTGGAGTCTCCTGCTGTAGAAAGTCCATCGTTCTTCTTTTTCCTCTAATTTTATCTTTTTATCTTGGTCACTAACTAGTACTTTTGACCACGGGCTCAGTGGACTTCAGTCTGAAAAACCTACAGCTCCTTTTCTAATAACGCTGAGAATGTATTGGTTCAAGTGTGTGAAGGATCACTGGACTTGTCCCCTTAGTCTGTTCCATAGTTCAAGGAAGCATATTCATTTAAAAGAGTTGTATGGCCATCTGTCTTAGAGCATAAATATAGGAAGCTCACAATAACAATAAAATCACAAAAAGAAAAAAAATCAAATCCCTCGATTTTCACGGGTTCGAACTTCGCGAAACGGCTATACCACGGTTTTTCAAAAATATTAATTAAAAAATACTTTGCGGTTTTTCCCCCCTATACCACAGTTTTTCCTGCCCGATGACGTCATACGTCATTGCCAAACTTTAATCTGCCTTTAATAAATATTTTTTTTAATAAACGTTAATAAATAAACATGGTGAGTAATAATCTAAATGGTTGCTAAGGGAATGAGAAATTGCAGTTTAGGGGTTTAAAGTGTTAAGGGAAGGCTTGTGATTGTGTTCATAGCCAAAAATAGTGTATTTACTTCCGTATCTCTACTTCGCGGAAATTTGACTTTCGCGGGCGGTCTCGGAACGCATCCCCCGTGAAAATCGAGGGAACACTGTACATATATATACGCACACATATATATGTGTGTGTATATGTATGTACATATACATATATACTACATACATACATATGAAATGTATGTACATATACATACATACTACATGCATACATATGAAATTAAACTAAGAAGTTTTATCCTTCTTTAAAAATAGACACATGAATCTATCATTAGTCATAAGTCTGTGATAAATACACTTATTCTTCATTATTTAATCAGATTCAATATATATCTTCTTTGCATGAATATGCTGTTAAAATGTATAACTTAACACGCAAAATTCAGGCTTATTTCACTATGTTCCCATGAAGAGAGTAGATATTTAATGACTGTGGGATTAAACATTACAATTTCTTGTTCATTTTCTAATGGTGAGTGCCTGAATTTTTCTATGCTTTTTAGTTAGAAGAATTACGGAATGCATTGGATAAGACCAGGCAAGAACTGGATGCCACCAAAGCTCGCCTTGCCTCAACACAGCAATCTCTGGGTGAGAAAGAAGCACATTTGGCCAATTTAAGACTAGAACGGAGAAAACAGTTGGAGGAGATCCTGGAAATGAAGTAAGTGCATTTATGTCTTTTGATTTTTCACTTCTGTTTGCAGCATTTTCAGTTCTTTATTTAATAAACAGAACATTTCTTTACCAAAATGAAAATGAATTAAGGTAAATAACAATAAGTAATAATATTGAACTTTAGAAATTGGAGTAGAATATTTTGTTATCTACAGATGGCAGTAGCAGAAAACCTTCTTTATTTTATTTTTTTTAAATAAATCTTTTTATTAATTTTCATAAAAGGACGCACAAACTTACAAACATTAAAAATATAGTTTGGGGAGGTATCCTCCCCACTTATCTCAAAAGTGTAAATGCAGATATAGAAAAAAGAATACAAAATTGAATACATAGTTGAATACTAATACATAAAAAAATAGCTAATAACATACTATTGTATATATAATCTAATTCTAGTACCATTCTTTAAAACCTTCTTTAAAGAAAACCTTCTTTAAAGATTAGATTGATATGCATGTATAAGCAGACTTGAAGTGAGCAAGTAACCAATACATTTTTAAGCACAATAGGGTACAATAAATAAACTAGGTTCATTTTAGTGCTAAAATGGTAAATAAATTATTTAATTAAAGGAAGCCATATATTCATTGACACATCGATCCGTAGGTAAAATTCTATACCATAATACAGCATTATTTACATGTCACAATTTATCTGAAGTTGCAAAGAATGGAAAATCACTATTTATATTTCCAATAAAGTTTTTTTCCTTGTTGAGCTATATATATATACATATGCTACATTCAAAGCAAATCTCCACCCCCACACTACATACTAGAAAGAAATGTCAGTTTGCTAATATTCCATTTACAACAACACAAAGATTGGAACTCCAGCCTGAAGATGGTGAATGTGATTTCACCGAAACGTCGCATAGACATGCAAAACATTACACAGGGCAAAACCCGAACTCAGAACAATCTGCATATATATATATATATATATATATATATATAAACTATGTTAGTGATCTTTTCTTGAACTTTAGTACACAAATAAATGAGCTTGCTTCCTTACTGCCACCAACGTATTCTCACGATGACTTCTGGTTTTGCTTTTGGTGATATTGGAAGCTGGGACCACGAGCTCCACGGCTGGCTCCGAACATTTCACCTCTGAGGGTTTGAATTTAAACCCCCCACCCCGTAGTGGGGGCAAAGTGAAGGTGGACCACAAGGAGCATCTCCCCTCTCTAAGCTGGAAAGCCCATAGCTGATGATGTGGAAAAAATAAATGGTTGTGTAAAGATGATACATTATTAATTAGCTTGAGCAATCGTGAAAATAAAGTTGAAAGCTAAATAAATAAATAAACAAACAAACAAATAAACAAATAAATAAATAAATTACATTTTTAATTTATTGATCCAATGAAAATCTAGGTATGAGTGATGTATCAACCCTACTTGAGAATCATGCTATTGCAATTTCTCTTTGCCCAATAAAGAAGGTTTAGTTTCTTCTTGTTGTCATGCTGGGTTACATGATGAATGCTATCAAATCTTGTTAGTGGGAGAGAAGGAACTCTCAAACAATACTATTCCAAACCAGTGATGATGCTAGTTTTGATGTTCTCTATTTTCTGAAAAGATGCATTCTGCCACTACATACGTAATATTTGAGGGGTGGGGATTAATTTTTTCTTTTTCCTTCCCTCTTTCCTTCTTCGTGATGTCAAAGCTCCGCCCATGGAATTCCCTATTGGGATTCCCCACCTCCTTTCTAGCCTCCAGATCGGCTGAAAACGCCCCCGCCAATCGCAAAAACGGCACTCCGCCGAGTGGCGGCGCCCGGCTGTAACCTTCTGAAACAGCTGGGCGCTTCTTGGCAGCCTCCAGAACCTGAACCCGAACTTTCGGGTTCAGCATTCTCCCGAACGCCGAGAAGCCCCCCGGCTGTTTCAGAAGGTGACAGCCGGGCGGCGGCACTTCTCGGCAGCCTCTGGAACCCGAACCCGAACGTTCGGTTTCGCCGTTCGAGAGAACGCCGAGAAGCCCCCTGGCTGTTTTAAAAGGTGACAGCTGGGCGGCAGCGCCCAGCGGAGCGCCATTTTGTGTTTTTTTTCTTTTTGCACGGATTAATCACTTTTACATTGTTTCCTATGGGAAACAATGTTTCATCTTATGAACTTTTCGCCTTACAAACCTACTTCCGGAACCAATTAGGTTCGTAAGACAAGGTATTACTGTATCATGTTCCTAAGGAAAAAACTATGTCACATATCAACTATGTAGTACAGTGTTGCCCTAGATGATGATAATGATGATGATAATGATGATGATGATGATGATGATGATAATAATAATAATAATAATAATTTATTAGATTTGTATGCCGCCCCTCTCCAAGGACTCGGAGCGGCTCACAACAAATAATACATGAGATACAAATCCAATATTAAAAAACAATTTAAAAAACCCTTATAAAAACAATCATACAGTCCAGACAAACCATACATAAAATGGAACATATAGGGGTGTGTCAATTTCCCCAAGCCTGGTGACATAGGTGGGTTTTCAGAAGTTTGTGAAAGGAGAGGAGTGTTGGGCCAGTTCTAATCTCCGGGTGGAGTTGATTCCAGAGGACCTGGGCTGCCACAGAGAAGGCTCTTCCCCTGTGTGGCAGAAGGCGGTCCCGAAGGTATTCTGGTCTTTTGGGCTTTATAGGTCATAACCTATAGATGAATTAAGAAGCAAAGACAATTTAAAAGCATTTCCCAAAAGTTTCAGATAACTTATAGAATCCTAGTATACTCGCATTTCTATAGATTACCAAATGTACCATGTCATAATTAGTTAGCTTTGACCAGAGTTACATAATATTGAGATATTACCCTTTATTAGATAAAGGTAAAATAAAGTTACTATCTCCTTCAAGCTCCTGATGATATCATAAATATGTCTGTATAGCATTTTTTTGGGTAACAATATGGAAAGGATTTTCCATTTCCACCGTTTGGAATTATTATTTCTTTTAAACTTCCTCTTTTGAAGTCTCCCATCCAAATAATTACCTGCTCTGATTTTGCTTATTCCTGAGCCCAGCAAGTGTTAATCCTTGCTGGTATCCATGCATAAGAGATGGAATTTTTATAATTTCTGTCAAATTTACCAGTTACATTTTGGATATAAGCATATGTGAATGTAGGCACATGAGAAAGAAGTATGACTATTGTATAAGTGTGTGTGCACGCATGCACGCATTCGTGTGTGTGCACATGTATGTATGAATAATAGATTACTGGCTAAATCTATTTTATATCTACATTTTATAAACTGTTTCAACACCAGTACTCCAAAAATTGTTTCTCTTTCTTTTATTGGTATACTTTTATGTAGGTTATATAATCTTCAGTAAATAGGCAGTGTTATTTATGTTCTTCACAAACCTACCTTTGAAAAGTGGAACACTTGGTTGATTTTTTTACAACCCATGGTGTGCTTTCATTTAACGATGGGATCCATGCTGAGAGCATAGAGAGTTATATCCCAAATTAAATGCAAACAAAACAGCAGGATGTTGATACAACTGTGATTTCCATGGGAAGTAGTTAGGACGTTAATGTGCCCTTCTTGGAATTTGGGTAGAAATCCTCTGGTGACTCTGATTTCTGCTTCATAGATCTGAAAGACAACACATCTTGGCTAGCATTTTTGACACCAGGTTGCTAGCACCATAAAGATTACAAGAATCAAAGGCTTTGTTCTTCACTAAAATGAAGAGGTTTTATTTAAAAAGAATGAAAGAAGAGAGACAGAAAAAGAAACAAAGGCCAACAAACTTATCTGTCAATAGATTATTTAATTTGGAGCAGTGTTGTCATTTGTTTAAATATATATGTATTTATTTTATAACATTTATTTATGTTATGATTAATGTCAAGCAATATTTTGCTAGCAATTTTGTGGCTACTTATCAAACTGAAATAGTTCAATCTAGTCTTAATACATTCAGTTTAGCATCTGAAACTTTGCTTAAACATAAAACTGGAAAGTACAGCAGGTGAACTAATATGCAGGTTTTGTGTTATGTTTTCAATTTAGAACTTTCTTATGTAACTTCTTCTCCAGTAATATCACACTACTAATCAGAGCATACTTTTGCCAGACCAATCCATGATTACAGCTTATCTGTCTAGAACCCACACTGCATTTCAGACATAAATACATTAGAAAGTGTCCAGAGATACTTTACGAGAAAGCACTCTGCCCCTCTACTCGCAACAGAATATTTTACACAACCAGACTTGAAATCCTAGGCTTAGAAAGCTTAAAACTATATCACCTTCGACACGACCTAAACAGAACTCATAAAATCATCTGCTACCTGTCAACGACTACTTCAGCTTCAACCACAACAATACACAAGCACATAATAGATACAAACTCAAAGTAACCCACTCCTAATTTGACTGTAGAAAATATGACTTCAGCAACCGAGTAGTTAATACCTGGAACTCACTACCTGACTTTGTATTTTTATCACCAAACTTACAAAACTTTATCCTTAGATTATCCACTGTTGACCTCACCTGATTCCTAAGAGGTCAGTAAGGGGCATACATAAGTGCACCAGCATGCTACCATCCCTGTCCTAATGTTTCCCTCTTATTAGTACCCATCTCATGTACTGTATATAAACAGCGTTATATCTATGTATACTACCAATACATACTTGACGAAACAAACAAACAAACAAACTGGGCAAGCTAAGTCTGTAACATTCAAAGCAACCACACAGCCTTCTTCATATTGATGTCTGCTTTAGATACAATTCTGATGCAAAACAAGTGAATTTCGGAATCTTAAATCTAAAGTTTTACATTTCTCTGAACCTGGTACTGCAACTATTGGCTTAAACTAACACCAAAACAAACACATATTTAGGTACAATCTATATGCTAAATCTATATACTATATGTTAGTATAATTCAGACTTTGCCCAAAAACCGTTGAGTGTTACATTTAATGAAAAAAATGTGTTAAATATTATTTTGCGGGGTTTTTTTAATAGCTGAACATGACAGCACAGTTAGGAATGAACACTGCAAATATGAAACGGGTTTAGATGAGAAAGAATGTTTTTTATCCAACTCTGGACATATTTTGTCTAAGAAAGTGGTATTTCCCCTCTCCCTTAGGCAGAATTGCTCAGTAGAGTGTCCAGGAAGTCACTGGCAGTTTTGAATAAGAAAACCATGCTTGAGATGCATACATCTGGAGAACCACATGATGGCAAAAAAGGATTCTCTATCTCCTAGCTGCTTTTTCTCAACCACAGTTTTAGAACTGTGGCTAATAGTGCAATGAACCATAAAGCACTAATGGTTCCTTGCACTATCAGCCAAATATTCAGAATGGATTTGGAATTTTTCTACATCTAGCAAGTCCTTCCCAAAGGCCTGGAATAGGCAGATGTCAATGCTTGATGGAGTTCAGGGGTGGGTTCTGACTTATCTCGCTGCTGGTTTGCTTCCTCCTGCACCTTTGGACCGCACATGCATTTCAAGCGTGAATGCATATTGTACTCATATGCAGTGTCCAAAAATTAAAAAAATCCCTCCTCCCAAAAAGCCGAAAACAAGATGGCAACACATGTGTAGTGCTGGAAACTTAGCTTCTGTGCATGTGCAAAGGGACCCCCCCCCCCAAAAAAAATCAATTAAAAAAAAGAAAGAAAGAAAGAAAGATAGATGCTGGCATCCATGGACTGGCAGCAACAGAACCGATTCTGTGACATCATCATGATATCACCGGTGGCTTGCTACTAGTTCAGGCAAATCGGTCTGAACTAAGAGGAACCCACCTCTGATGGAGTTACAGGTATCACAACAGGATATAATCTATGAGTCATATTATTATTAGAAGAGACTGAAACTTTTTCTCATTAACTTCTTTTGGACTCCTAGAGATGTCAGTGATAGGAGCTGTGGTGGTGTAATGATTAGAATGCAGTATTGCAGGCTAATTCAGCTCACTGCTGTTGTACATACTCCTGGTCAGTTGATATGAAGATATTGAGGACTCTGATTCAGATAGTGTTTATGAATTAGTGGGGGCCCCAGGATTACAGGTAGTAGAACAGGTGGGAGGCCAGCCACAGGATTGGGCTATGAGTTCAGGATCTAGCGAGGGAGAATCAGACGCTCGCTGGATTAACCCTAAATTCAGAAGGGCCCAAAAACGCAAAGAACAGAGGTCTGGAAGAAGATATTAATGAGAGGAATGGGTTAAATACTGTAGTGATGTATTTGGCATGTCAGGGGGGTCAGTGGGGAAGAATGGTGGAGTTTCAACGTTGCCGATGAGAAAAATGGATGCTTTTCTTGCCGCTCTCAAGTAAGCAAAAGTATTTTGTGTTGATTAACAGTCAGGGCTGCTGTTTTTAGAGATCATGCATTTAGGAAAATAAATCTTGTTAAGTGGAGAAAGAGAAGGAATGTGAGAAATGCGGTTAAGGGAGATAACGGACCAACAGATAAGTGCGTGTATGAAATGTGTTTGAATTCCAGAAGAGCAGAGAAATAAATGGAGTTTCCTTATTCATGATATAATGCATTTAATAAGAGTTATTTGTAATTGCTAAATTTCTACCAGAAGCCAGAACAACTGCCAGGGGTTTGTTTCTGACCAGCTCATGGCTGACTCAGCCTTCCATCTTATGAGGTTGGTAAAATGAGGACCCATATTGTTGGAGTCCATATGCTTATTCTGTAAGCTGCTTAGAGAGTGCTATAAAGCACTATGAAGCGGTATATAATTCTACAGCTACTGCTATTGTTATTTCTAAACCGTTCTACACACAGGCTAAGCCAAATGTTGACTTCAAATACAAGATGACTGCCATGACTCCAATACATCTTATATAGATTAGTGATAAAGGCATTATACGATGAGTGGACAGACCCTGGTTCTGATTCAATGGAAGTTAGACTCATGGAAATTCAGTGGAGGATTTTGGCCCAGCCTACCTCATAGAATTGTTGCTGTGAGGAAAATTGAAGAAGGGAGTGTTATGTGTATCAATTTGGCTTCTGAAAGGCAGAGTATAAATCAGTTGTCCATATACAGTGTTCCCTCGATTTTCGTGGGGGATGCGTTCCGAGACCACCCGCGAAAGTTGAATTTCCGCAAAGTAGAGATGCGGAAGTAAATACACTATTTTTGGTTATGAACAGTATCATAAGCCATCCCTTAACACTTTAAACCCCTAAACTGCAATTTCTCATTCCCTTAGCAACCATTTAGATTATTACTCACCATGTTTATTTATTAAAGTTTATTAAAAAAAATATTTATTAAAGGCGGACGAAAGTTTGGCGATGACGTATGACGTCATCGGGTGGGAAAACTATGGTATAGAGAAAAAAAATGAAAAGTATTTTTTAATTAATATTTTTGAAAACCCGTGGTATAGCTGTTTCGCGAAGTTCGAACCCGCGAAAATCGAGGGACCACTGTATATCTAAATACGCACACATCTAGGAGAAAAGAATAAAATAATTTATAAATGTATATCTTTCTTTCTTTCTTTTTGTGTATTTATCTTTGGGAGCGTCTGTGATAAGCAGTAGATGTATAATAACTTATTTCAATAGATAATTCCCCCCCCTCTCTCTCTGTCTCACACACACACAGAGAGACTATATATTATACATTTTCCTAAGTCTGATCGCAGCTAAACCTTTTTTTTAAATATTAACATCATTGGAAAATGCTTTCTCAAAGTTTTATTAACTGAGAAAATAATAATGATCAAGACGATGAAATAGGATCATATTTATGTTGAACTAAAGCCAGCAAGGGAATGTGTGGGCCTCCATTTCTGATTTGATAGTCAGAAGTATAAATGACTATAAAGGCAGCAGGGATAGAAGCACTAGAGGAGGAAAAAAAAAGAAAGCTAAGTTTCTGTTTTCAAAAAATTTTCTCTCCCTTCCCCTCCAATTTTTTCTTTCTTTCTTTCTTTCTTTCTTTCTTTCTTTCTTTCTTTCTTTTTTCCCTTTTTTTTTGGGGGGGGGAGAAGAGAGGCTGACCGAATTACCCACTTGTCTACTGAAACTCTCTTACTTTAATTCCCAGAGGCCTCAGTGACACCTAGGGCAGACTGATCAACTGCACCACTCTATCTACATTGCTAACCTCAGCTGACAAACTGATTATGAATTTAGCAGATGTTCCAGTAGAATGGGTTCATTTTCTCATTATTTAAATAGCAAATAAGCTTAAAACAATACAATCTTACCATCAAAAAGAAGATCTCTCCAATGGGACCTGATCCACATGTATAAGTCAGAGTAGCCAAATAAGCTAATTCATTTTAACAGAAACTAAATTATCACCTTGGGATTTGATTTTGTGTATGCATATTTACATTTAGCATGCAGAAATGATGCAAGCTTTGGAATGCTTTCTTCTGATTCCCCCCCCCCCCTTATTTTTATGAAGTTGTTTGCCAAATACAAATTCAGAATGATATAGATGTGTCTAAATAGAAGGAAGTCACCCTTGCCATTCTCATCAGCAGGAATGTGTTAGAACCATATAATCTTTTTGCTTACTTACTTTCTCACCTGAGCAGCAGCATTAACAGAGATTAGATTATAAATAGTGGGCCCAATCCAGCTAAACTCAACCTTTCAGTCAAAATTTGAGCCAGCTAAATACAGAATAGCATCCTCAGTCCTATTTGCTTAATGAAAAACAGGTTTTAAAGGATGGATTTAGTCATACTGTATGTATTTATTTATATGCCACCTTTATTATTTTTATGAATAACTCAAAATAGTGAACATACCTAATACTCCTGGGGTGGGTGGGTGTGACATGATAGCAGTATTCCAGTATTTGAGGGACTGCAGCAAAGAGGAGGTAAATTTATTTTCCAAAGCACCGGAAGGAAAGACAAGAAACAATGGATGGAAACTAATCAAGGAGAAAGGCAACCTGGAATTAACCTGGAGAAACTTCCTAACAGTGAAAACTATTAGCCAGTGGAATGGCTTGCCTTCAGAGGTTGTAGGTGATTCATCACTGGTTTTTAAGAAAAGACTGAACATCACACCTGTCTGAAATAGTATAGGGTATTTGAGCAGTGGGTTGGACTAAAAGACCTCTAAGGTGCCTTCCAATTCTGTTCTGATTAACCCTGGTACCCTCCTCGCATTTACTATACACTTGTTACCCTCCGGGTCCTTTTAGACCCGGAGTATAAAAAGGTTGGTTCTAGCTACTGGAATGGTCTTTTTGAATACTTTTTTCACTAGTATACTAATTTGAACATTTCTGAACACAATGAAATGAAAATTGAAGTGAAAAAAATAATTATTATTTGTTTATTTTACTCATCAAACCCTGTCCCCCCTGTTTTTGTGAAATTTTGTTCATTTTCATCTAGATTAGCCTGCAAAATCTGACTTTTTTGACCATCTTTGGCATTGAAATACTAATTTGAACATTTCTGAACACAATGATGTGAAAATTGAAGTGAAAAAAATAATGATTATTTGTTTATTTTGCTCATAAAAGCTCACCCCCCCCCATTTTTGTGCAATTTTGTTCATTTTTATCTCGATTAGCCTGCAAAATCAGAATTTTTTGACCATCTTTGACCATATTAATTTGAACATTCTGAATATAATGAAATGAAAATTGAAATGAGAAAAAATGATGTTCGCAAAGATTATAAACCTGTGCTCCTCCAGGTCCTTTTAAACCCGAAGTATAAAAAGGTTGGTTCTAGCTACTGGAATGGTTTTTTTTTTTTTAATATTTTTTTCACTAGTATACTAATTTGAACATCCCTGATCACAAACAAATGAAAAATGAAATTTAAAAAAAAAGGATTTTTGCAGGCTAATCTATCTATAAATTGAAATAATTGCACACAGCCAGAGGGGGGGGGGGGCAGGCTTTTCTCAGCAAAATAAAAAAATAAGCATTATTTTTTTCATTTCATTGTGTTCAGAAATGTTCAAATTAGTATACTAGTAAAAAATAAGTATTAAAAAAAATTCCAGTAGCTAGAACCAACCTTTTTTACTCCGGGTCACATATGAGGAGGACTACAAGTGTTCAAAACATTTTTTTTTCATTTCATTATGTTTAGAAATGTTCAAATTAGTATGCCAATGCCAAAGATGGTCAAAAAATTCTGATTTGGCAGGCTATTCTATCTATAAATTGAAAAAAAGTGCACACAGAGGTGGGGGGAGGCCCTTTTCTGAGCAAAATAAGCAAATAAGCATCAATTTTTTCATTTCAATTTTCATATCATTGTGTTCAGAAATGTTAAAGTTAGTATTTCAATGCCAAAGATGGTCAAAAAAGTAAGATTTTGCAGCCTAATCTAGATGAAAATGAACAAAATTTCACAAAAACGGGGGGAGGACTTTTCTGAGCAAAATAAACAAATAAGCATTAATTTTTTTCATTTCAATTTTCATATCATTATGTTCAGAAATGTTCAAATTAGTATACTAGTGAAAAAAGTATTCAAAAAGACCATTCCAGGAGCTAGAACCAACCCTTTTATATTCTGGGTCTATAAGGACCAGGAGGGTAACATTGGTAACTTTTTGCCCAGCAAAAACCCACCACCACCTCCAAAACCCCCACCACCCTTAGAAAGAACCCATCAAATGAGAAAAAGTCATGGAATTTCAAGGTTCAAATATGCAGGGAAATTTTTTTATAGGGTCTCAAACTTCATTTCGGGTCCTTTTAGACCCAAGGAGAATACCAGGGTTAATTGAGCCTTCATCCCCTATTACAGCAACAATCCTGAAAGATGAGTTGGGTTGAGAGAGAATGACCCAAAGTCATGCAGCCACTTTTTATGCCTAAGGTGGGACTAGAACTGACAGTCTCAAGTTGATGCATGGTGCTTTAACCACTAAGCCAAACCAGGTTGGGTTCTGATTTCGCCCACTGCTGGTTCACTCAAGGGAGCACACATGCACAGTACTTTAAAAAGCTTCTGTGTATGTGCAGAAGCTAAAGACAAGATGGTGCCAGCTCAGGGGCGTGGCAGACCCGGGTTGCTACCGGTTCTAGCAACCCAGGCTGCAAAATTACTACCAGTTCTTTAGAACCAGTCTGAACCGGGAGGAACCCTCCTCTGAGCCAAACTGGCATATCTTACTTGCTTGCTTTACTTGTATGGCTTTTACAATCAGCCTTCTTTTTAAAAATTAGACAAGATTTATTGGTAAATTATTTCTTTGTTGAATTTATATCCTGCCTTTCCTCCAGTAGCTCAAGGCAGCATATTCATTATTCCTTCTCCATTTTTCCCAGATAAATCCTGTGAGATGCATTATCAATGCATTATCATACACATTATCAATCCCAAACCCCTTCATGCCCACAAGATAATTCCATTGACTCCTGCCTAACACAGGTTTGATTTGACTGTTCAGATTCTTGTAGAGAGCTGGAACTTCCAATAAATCTTTATATTAATTTGAGTTGCCTGAATTTCCTGATGTCCCCATGCTTGACAGCTATCTGTGCCAGAGACACAAGAAACTAGGGGAGTTTGGTACTATTAGCCATTTAGAATTGATCTGACAAATTTATACTTTGAGTTCACTTATTTGGCATTCAACCCTAGTATGTGAACTGTCAGCTCAGATTTCCATTAATCACATTTTCCTATCAGAGACAATTTCAAAGCCTGTGCTGACTGTTTATGAACCAGAATTGCATCTCTGTCCCTTTTACTTTATGATTCTAAATAAAACATGGAAATTAAAGCTTAGTAAGTGAGATTGCAATCCCAGCTTCATATTAATACATACAGAGAGGTTTTATTTAGTCTAACTCATGTAAAATAGTGGTATATAAAATGAAAGTTATTTTAATTATTGGATTTAGGAAGCTCCAATTGCAATATGATCTGTATTTGACAAGCCACTGGCACTAAAGAATAATGTAACCATTACTACATTAGAAATGCAACTGTACCAGCATAAAAGCATTTATTGTATGTAACTTTTGACAGAGAACTGACTTTGACAGAGAACTGACAGAGATTTTTTTGATTTTGACAGAGAACTGACTAAAACTGAAAATGGCTCTGTGAAATTTGCTGGGTTCATATCGATGCTGACGACTTTTATCAATGTTTACCTCGTGATTTATTATTATTCAAACTTTGCAGATGCTTTGTCATCAGGCAAACATAGCCATGTCTTAAGAAGTGAAAAAAATGAAGGAGAGAGAGAGAGAAAGAGAGAGAGAGAGAGAGAGAGAGAGAGAGAGAGAGAGAGAATGGCTAGAGAAAGGGAACAAAACTAGTCCGGTTCTAAAGAGAGGCCTCTTTGTAGACCATCTGAATCCACTTACATGTAAATTACTTGTCTCTATGAATTAAGGTGAAGGTTATGAAAGAACTGCTTTTCTATGTTTACTGTAGGATTTTTGACAGTCTCTTTCCTCTTTCAAGTAAATTTGGCTTAAGTCCATAGTCAGTACAGTTTTAAGTAAACTCCTCTTTTGTTACGTTAACAAGGTTATAACATCACGGAGGCAGATTTCCAGGCGCATGAATTGAGACCTAAGAATGCTGGCTAAGAGGGATAATTAAAACCTTAGGGTGGGAGAGTTTAAACTATCAAGTAAAATTGGATAAAAGACTAATTGTCCACAGCAACATAATGCATATTTCTAAATACCTGTGAAAAGAAGTAAATAGTGGAGGCCTTTATAATGCTCATTCAAGCATTTAAATAGATTGTAGTGACTATTCTTTGGGCCACAGATTTTTTTTTGGAAAAGAAAAAAACCCAAGATTGTATTTGTTTTGGGGCTCGGTAATTTATATATACCGGTATATATATATATATAATTTTTAATTTAAATTTTGATTTATGAAATCATTAGATATTTTATGTTGCAGGAGTATAAGTCTAAGATGGAGGTAAGAATAAAAGAAAACTGTTTGCTTCATGCTTTGTCAATTTTTTTTCATAACTTAAATAAGGGGAGGGGAGGGGTTACATACTTTTGTTGACCTTCCAGAAGATGACATACAGTCAGGCAAGATGATGCATTACCACAGGTTAAAACACACACACACTAGAATGAGTTGTAAAGCAGCTTGTACGGTGAAAGCCCATTTGTTATTCATTAAGGAAGCCAGAGTGAGGTTACGGAGCTGGTCTCATAGTGGGCTTTGAAACTTAAGGTCACTCTACTCTTAATATTTTAGTAGTATGGGCAGCCATTAATTCTTTTTAAGAGCTTTGGAATTTCTACACATTTCAGTACTTTATAGGTATAATTTCAATTCAGAACAATTATAAAAAATATTAGCATTTGTTTAGGAGGGTTTTAAATATACAATAACCCAGCACTCAAATTAATGAAAAGCATTTCTCATCATTACATTTTTGTCTGTTGGTTAAACATATATTAAATGTCAGGATTCCAAGTAACACCTCCAATGAAATAAAATTCAGAGGCTTGAGTTTCTTCAAAGTTTCACTTTATTAGCGATGTCATATTGGCACATCTGGGAAAACCCGAATCTAAAAGCTTCCAGGTTTTCCCCATGCAAAAGAAAGTCCAAGTTCAAATCCTTGCCCCAACATTCACATGCTCCAATCAATGCACCGTCCCAACTGTAGAGACCTCCCAGTCTCCCACCTCCAGGTACAGGGGTGAGTGACCTTGATACTTGGAGAAAAGAATTCTATTTTGACTATATATCTCCCCAACTCCTATAATCTCCCTTCCTAGTTTCCCACAGTCCTAAATGTGGCAGGCCTGAAGACCCATTACTCAAAGATGGATTCCAGGCATGACATTAAACCCACATGCATATACAGTGTTCCCTCGATTTCCGTGGGAGATGCGTTCCGAGACCGCCTGCGAAAGTCGAATTTCCGCGAAGTAGAGATGCGGAAGTAAATACACCATTTTTGGCTATGGACAGTATCACAAGCCATCCCTTAACAATTTAAACCCCTAAATTACCATTTCCCATTCTCTTAACAACCATTTACTCACCATTATTACTGGTACTCATCATTGAATAAGACACTTAGTGATCCTGATATTTATAAACATAATTATTTATTAACAGTAATAATTTTTTTTGTTATTTATTTGCAAAAAATATTAGTTTGGCGATGACGTATGATGTCATCAGGCAGGAAAAACCATGGTATAGAAAAAAAACCGTGAAGTATTTTTTAATTAATATTTTTTGAAAAACCGTGGTATAGGCCAGAGGTCCCCAACCGCCGGTCCGCGGACCGGGACCGGGACGTTGGGGTTTTCCAGCCGGTCCGCGGCGGCGCTGCCCTCCCGGCAGAGGACATTATGCAGGACAGGGTGGGGCGTCGGGCAGGGCGGGGAGAATCAGGAGGCTCCTTTGGCGGCTGCGGGCTGCCTGGCTTTGTGATTTTGGCTGGGGGGGAGTTAGGAAGGTCCTACTTCTCCCCCCCCCAGCCCAAAACTCAAAGCCTATCTGCTGGATACGGGCGATGAGCGGGACGAGCGGCGCCGAAGCCGGTGGCTGTGGCAGCTGCTGCAAGAGGCTTCTGCGCCGCTCTGTCCCACTCATCGCCCGTATCCAGCAGATAGGCTTTGAATTTTTGGCTGGGGGGGAGAAATAGGACCTTCCTAACTCCCCCCCCCAGCCAAAATCACAAAGCCAGGCAGCCCCCAGCCGCGAGGTGCCCCCTCCCCTCCCATGGAGCCCTGCCCTGTTTGGTGCCCGCTGGCCGGGCAACGGCCTCCCTCCCTCCCTGCCTCGTGTTTGCAGAGCTCCGCCGGGCAAAGTTTGGACGCCTTCCGGGCGCACGCACACATCCACACCTCCACCCCCCCAGGAGGAATTCGCCCCCTGCCCAGAATTGGCCAGCCCAGCAACGCTGCCCTGCTCCCTTCGGAGGTGCGGAGAGGGCGGGGAGAGGAATTTAACCCCGAAAGTGGCCGGGGTTGCGCAGAAATTCCCCCAACCTTTGCTGGTTTCGGGCCAGGGAAGAGGGGGCCGTGTTTACCTGGCTGATTCGGGGATGAGAGACCACCAGGAGCTCCGCAAGGCTGCATGACTTGGATTGGGAAGTCCGAAAAAGACCCCCGGGATGGGTGAGTGGAGGGAGAGGGAGAAAGAGAGAGGGAGAGAGGGGGGAGAAAGAGAGAGAAAGAGATAGCAAGAGAGGGAGAGAGAGAAAGAGATAGGGAGAGAGGGGGGAGAGAAAGAGATAGCAAGAGAGGGAGAGAGAGAAAGAGAGAGGGAGAGAGGGGGGAGAGAGAGAGAAAGAGAGGGAGAGGGAGAAAGAGAGAGGGAGAGAGGGGGGAGAAAGAGAGAGAAAGAGATAGCAAGAGAGGGAGAGAGAGAAAGAGAGAGGGAGAGGGGGGGAGAGAAAGAGATAGCAAGAGAGGGAGAGAGAGAAAGAGAGAGGGAGAGGGGGGAGAGAGAGAGAAAGAGAGGGAGAGGGAGAAAGAGAGATGGAGAGAGGGGGGAGAGAGAAAGAGAGGGAGAAAGAGGGAGAAAGAGAGAGGGAGAGAGGGGGGAGAAAGAGAGAGGGAGAGAGAGAAAGAGAGAGGGAGAGGAGGGATAGATAGCAAGAGAGGGAGAGAGGGAAAGAGGTGGGAGAGAGTGGGCAGAGAAAGAGAGAGGGAGAGAGAGAGGAGATAAAGGAAGAGTAGAGATAGAAAGGAAGAGAGAGAAAGAAAGAGGGATAGAAAGAGAGTGAGAGATGCTCAGTGAGCCTTTCTTTGAAGTTGCCTTTCTTTCTTTCTTTCTCTCTTTCTTTTGCTCTCCTGCTCTCTTGCTCTTTCATTCTTTTTTCTCTCTCTTGCTTTCTTTCTTTCTCTTTCTTTTTCTCCTTTCTTCCCTCCTTCCATTTCTTTCATTCCCCCTCTCTATTTTTATTTCTCTTTCATTCTCTTTCTTTCTTTCTTGCTTTCTTTCTTGCTCTTTTTCTTTCTCTCTTTTACCTTCCCTTCCTCTATTTCTTCTTTTCTTTCTCCTTCCTACCTTCTTCCCTCCCTCCCTTCCTTCAGTCTTTCCTCTCTTACTCTCCCCTTTCATAAGTTTCCTTGCTTCCTTCCTCTGTTCCTGTCCCTTCCCCCTTTCTTTCTTTCTTTCTTTCCTTCCTTTCCTCCCTCCATTTCTTGCTTTCCTTTTCCTTCCTCCCTTCTTTCCTCCCTCATTCCCTTCTTTCACTCCTTCCTCTCTTACTCTCCCCTTTCACCCCTCCCCAAAGAAGGTAAATTTCATACATAATTGGTATGTCGCAAAATAAAGTAGTTTTAAAATGGCGGGGAGGGGGGGCCCCCAGACACTTAGGCTGTATGGGGCCCCAAAATTCCTGATGGTGGCCCTGGCTCCACCCCTCCATAACCCCACCCCCATATGACCAAAGCCCCCCCCCCACCGGGCCATGGAAAACTGGTCTAGCTTAAAGCCGGTCCCTGATGCAAAAAAGGTTGGGGACCTCTGGTATAGGCTATTCACAAAGTTTGAACCCGCGAAAATCGAGGGAACACTGTATACCTATTCAGTAACAAACTATTTTTCTTCTAAGAAGCCACATTTGGAAAGAGGAAAGTGTGGGAATATAACAGCGCTCCAGACCAGGGGTGGGTTCTGGATTACCTCGCTGCTGGTTCGCTTCCTCGTGTGTCACACAAGCTAAAATCCCAGCTTCTGTGCATGCCCAGAAGCAAAAAAAAGATGGCGCTGCCTATGGGGCTGCCTATGGGGCCATCAAGTGAGTGATTCGGGGGCATGTTCAACCGGCCATTGGTGCCAGTTCGGTGAGCAGGGAGAAATTGCTGCTGCCAGTTCTATAGAACTGGTCCAAACCGACAAGAACCCACCTCTTTTCCAGAACCTGCCCAAACATTTTTAAAAGAGTGTGTACAGAATCTGGTCCTTTAAAAGGAATTTAAATTTTAGAGAGGAGTAAACATTAAGGGGAATGTGCTTCTTATTGTGTTCATTTTTGTATGGGGATAAATTCTCATGTCATCACATTTTTAGATATGGGACAATATTGGGTCAAGGGTTTATATGAACCAGTCAATGGCATAGAGCCCATTAGTCTTCCTTTCCGTTTCTAGCACATCACTACTCTTAAAAGCTGCAAGATGACTCCTTGTTATTTTTATGGCAATTTGAAACTGCAATTGAGTTTCTTTTAAATAGGTATTTGTATACTTTAACCATCATTGTATAGATTGTTTTAGATTGAAGTAGCCTATAGTTTTTATAAAGAAAGAATAAGTTAAGTAGTTGTTATTAATGATTATGAATTTAATATACAGCGGATAAGTTGCCATCAAACATTTAGGGGTGAGTCAAGGACTTATAATTTATTTCTACTTAAAAATAACACTTCTTTGAAGTACTGTGCAAACATAATTTTCTTTCTGACCAGCTAAAACTGACCTAAGTTATAGATATGGGAGAGAAGTTGAACTGCATGTAGTACTTTGGTAACAAATGAATGGGAAAAAGTTCAAATAAAGTATAAGTACAGATATATTTTTTTGTTACTGCAGAATATCAGTTTGTTTCAATATTTGTATTAAATCAGTTATTCATTGGGAAAATACTAACAAAATTATGGAATGGCATTTATGTATGCTTTCTGCTGGAAGAAGTAAAATTGTTGTCCATTTTTTAAAAAGTTAATGTTTCAATAAAGAGAAATAAACCAGTTCTTTTACTTAAAGTATTTGGAATTAATTTGGTCCATAGTACTTAAAAAAACCCAGAAGTAAATAGCAAAAGTTTATTGCATGTAATAAATAATGATTGAGGGATACTTGAGGGATGATTTTATTAACACAACATTGTGCTTCTATCCAAAAGCATAGATAGGGTACATTTTTTGTTTCTTAATTAGTTATTTAATTTCTATATAATCCTCTCCCATTCTTTGATAATAACGTCAAGGCAGCTAACATAAAAAGTAAGTTTGCAATTATACAAAAAACATAGAACAATAAAATAGCATTATAGTGACAATAGAAGGATAGTTTAAAATAATATTAATTGAAGACTGTTACCCCATTTGTACAGTTTGTACTGCAAGATTTTTTTCCAGATTTTTAAATGAAAACTGTATAGCTATTATTTAGGGATCTTATTTATGTGGCTAATAGCAATAGAAATCAATGTACAGTGATACCTTGTCTTTCGAACTTAATTGGTTCTGGGATGAGGTTCGTAAGGTGAAACTTTCGTAAGATGAAACAATGTTTCCCTTAGGAATAAATGGAAAAGCGATTAATGCATGCAAGCCCAAAACTCACCCCTTTTGCCAACGGAAGCAGCCATTTTTGCACTGCTGGGATTCCCCTGAAGCTCCCCTCCATGGGAAACTCCACCTCCAAACTTCCGTGTTTTTGCAATGCTGCAGGGGAATCCCAGCAGTGCAAAAGCAGGTGCTTCGCTGGCAACAGAAGTTTGGAGGTGGGGTTTCCCAGCAAGGGGAGCCTCAGCAAAATTGCAGGATCGCAAAAACACGGAAGTCCTCAAAAAACCACCTCCAGACTTCTGTGTTTTTGGGATGCTGCGATTTCGCTGAGGCTCCCCTCACTGGGAAACCCCACCTCCGGACTTCCGTTGCCAGCGAAGCATCTGTTTTTGCATTGCTGGGATTCCCCTGTAGCATCACAAAAACACAGAAGTCCGGAGGTGGGGTTTCCCATAGAGGGGAGCCTCAGGGAAATCCCAGCAGTGTAAAAACGGGTGCTTCGCTGGCAACGGAAGTCCGGAGGTGGGGTATCCCAGCAGTGGCAGCTTGGGTTTGTAAGGTGAAAATAGTTCAGAAGAAGAGGCAAAAAAATCTTAAACCCCGGGTTCGTATCTTGAAAAGTTTATATGATGAGAAGTTTGTAAGACGAGGTATCACTGTACTTTTCAAAAAGGTTTAGGGAAGATGGTCGAGATGAAAGCAGATATATAAATAAAAGGGCAAGAATAGAAATGAAAGGTTAGTCTGAAATTGTAGAGTGAATGCTAGAAAAGTGAAATTCCAAAAGAAGTTGACATTAACAGATTCTTCTTCTTCTTCTTCTTCTTCTTCTTCTTCTTCTTCTTCTTCTTCTTCTTCTCCTCCTCCTTCTCCTCCTCCT
The DNA here is from genome assembly GCF_031021105.1 of Erythrolamprus reginae. Taxonomy (NCBI): domain Eukaryota; kingdom Metazoa; phylum Chordata; class Lepidosauria; order Squamata; family Dipsadidae; genus Erythrolamprus; species Erythrolamprus reginae. The sequence goes on from NC_091951.1 coordinate 80,890,361, forward strand.
CCTCCTCCTCCTCCTCTTCCCCCCTCCCCCCTCCTCTCTCTTCCCTCCTCCCTTTTTCTCTTTTACAACTTTGGTTGTTGAGGGAGATGCAAAGAATTCTAGTAATAACAAAAAGGGGTTCCCTAGATAATTTCAGAGGAGAGGAAATAAAAGAATTAATATACCAGTTACTGAAGATGTAACAATGCTAATAAATCAGATATTAGATCAGGCTACATTGGAATGCTTACATATTGTATATCTTAACTTCAATGACATTAAACAAGGTACTCCATAGCAATTGATTATCAAACAAATATGGGTGGATGGCATGCCAATTAAATATATTTATAGTTGTTTTAAAGCCACACCCAACGTGTGCTAATAAATTGTTCCTTGTCATACGTGAGAGAGGTATATTCATTGACACTGAATAATATATTGCTCTAATTCTGTATAATGGATGTGGGCTGCATGTCTGAACACAAGCAGGATGGTGTATATGTTGCAGTAAGTGTATTTGTCTCTGCTTAATTAAATTGTGCTATATTTTTAGTGGTGGGTTGTTTCTAGTTTCTGGTTTCATTGCTACCTTTTCCTAATGTATCCGAAGAGGCAATTTTTAATACAAGTCAGTATTTGTAGCTCAGAGTTGAACTGTGGGATCCTTACAGGTCTCTCACACACAGAGGTGATATGAGTCTTAACACTTCCACTAGCTTATTTTTTGAAATGCTTCATAAAAAGAATATTCAATGACTCTGTAATAACTCTGTAATCATATACAATATATTTAGATTTTAATTGCATGATCAGATTTTCTAAGCATAGGTGGGTGCAATGTTGCTACTGACCAATGTTCACATTTTCTGGTATTTACAATAGAGTAATATGTGTATCTAGTGGATAGTCAGTCGTTTAATATTGCACTGAGTAAATATTGAATCATTTAATCATCATAAATTACCATCTGCAATCATGATCCTTAGGATTATTTTATCTATGAAAATTTCAGCAGAACTTCAAGGTATCATTTTTCCTTGATACAAATGTCTCTTTAAGACACTGTTTATCCCAAATTCAGAAGTTCCTAGTTCTAGGAAAAGAGCTAATATATTAAAGAAATCGTATAACACATTAAAGTAAATTCACATATTTGGAATTTATATATTTGTGAAGAGCATTGAATCAATCATGCTTAGAACATGGCATAAAATGGTTATGTATTGTTAGAAATATACTTCTGCAACAGATACAGAAACAATAGTTATTTGTTGATTCTCAGTCTTTGAGCTGCCTCTTTATCAGACAAAGGAAAGACAGGACTATATGACCACAGGTTCAGTCTGTAGCTTCAAAACTGAGTTGTATTAATTTTGTATTGAATATGAAATAGTTGTATTTCATATACCTACAAATTGTTGTCTGTTACTTAGGATGTTTCTCTTTTTTATTATTTTATATTCAAATTTCTTTCGCTTGCTGTTGTATATCTTATTAGTGCAGTACAGATAATCCTTGGCTTACATACAACCCTTTATTTAGTGACCATACGAAGATATAACACCACTGGAAAAGTGACTTACAATTATTATTATTATTATTATTATTATTATTATTATTATTATTATTATTATTAATTATTTGTATGCCGCCCCTCTCTGTAGAGTCGGAGTATACATATCTTCACAGTATTGACCTAGGCAACATCTCCAGGGCCATGTGATCAAACTTGATAAAGTGCTTGATAAACCCACATGTATTTGCAACCATTGCAGCATCCTAGAGTCACGTGTGATCTTTCCAGCCAACTTCCAACAGGCAAAGTCAATGAGGGTAGATGGGTTTGCTTAATGCAGTGTTTCTCAAATACTGGGGGGCCACCCTGGGAGGGCATGGAGCAATGCCAGGGGGGCATGTGACTCTGAGGACCGTGCTTTTTTTGCCACAGGGAATAAGGATTTTTTGCACTGAACAATAGCACACAGTACAGAGTAGGAGATATGAAGTGCATATAAAAACCGTTAAGAGACACCATGCAAAAATATTTGACAGGGATGAAAAGAAAGGAGGAGTGAGATGGAGATAATGAGAGTAAGTCTCCCAAAAGCTAAGCTGAGGAAATATGATGAAGTGTATGTAGTGCTTGGCTTCACTGTGACTACAGTGGGTGACGAGGGAAGACTGATAAGTTTACTGTGTCTAAAAATGTTGGCAGCAGACAGCAGGAAGCCAAATAAATTAAACACATTACACCCCAATCATGCTGATAAGGTGCTTGAGTTTTTTTCAGTGGAAACGCGCTGAATATTGCAAACCATTGTTCAGGCAGAGAGTTGGGAGCCATGTAAAATGTTTACTTCTTCCTGGGTGGTTGTGGTTGTAATTGAAAATAATTGAGAAACACTGGCTTAATAACACTATGATTCACTTACAGTTGCAGTGATTTGCTTAACAACCACAGCAAAAAAAAATTGTAAATTTGAGTGTGACTCACTCTCAGATTACTGGGGATAATATGCTGTCTCTGTAAAATGTTTAGAGAGGGCTTTAAAAGCACTGTGAAGTGGTATATAAGTCTAAGTGCTATTGCTGTTAACAATTTTAAGTGCATAGCAGTGAGAATTCTGGTTTCAGCCATGGTTGTAAATTGCGGATTACCTGTACAAGACAAAAAAGAAATAGAATAACTAATCTCATGGAACAGCAGAAAAAGTTTAATGTTTCAAATATTTTATTTGATTATTTCAGACAAACTGTTTGTATGTTTGTATTTAAATGACTCTGGGTATGTGTACTGATACATATATACCTCTGTGCATCTCTCTCTGTATACCGATAGACCCAGACACACATTTTTATATTCTGAAAATTTCAGAGATCATTATGGAGATGTAATCAGAGATGAGTGATTAAAGATTTCAGGATATGTTCTTCTGGCAGATGTTCAAACAACCCAAGAGCTGGGGAAAATGATAAAAGTACAATGAAATGCAAAGTATTTTGAAGAGAATTCAGTATCAGCATAATTCACAATTTCTACTTTATCATATCCTGAACATTATCTCTGTGCCTGTCATGAGCTCAAAATACCCATTCGAAAAGCAAAGTCTCAGGAGGTGGTGAATGGGGGTGGCCAAGAGGTCAAGAGCTATCAGCCCCAGATTCTGCATGCCAAAGTTCTCCCTTTATCCAAGCTGCTGGAAATGTGAGATCTGACTTTGAACTCCATGGTAATTCTAGATGCTGAACTGTTAAGAGGTCAAACAAGCTGACAGATTTAATTGAAGACAAGCTTCTGATTAAATGGACTTAGCGGTAAGGAGCTACATTCATGTCACAGTTGGGCAAAGACAGATGTGCAAATGAGCCGATCAAATTTAACAGCAGACCCTGTAAAGGGCTAACTAATCTGCCAGAAGAGCGTCTGTCTCTTTTCTTAAGACAAGTATATCAGCTCATAAAAACACAATTGAACATAACAGCAGAAAAAGCCTAGGGAGCCTCTCTTCACAAGTGGAGCTCCAGAGGCATATTTCCTGTGGTATTATATCCTTTTCTGGCCAGTCTGTAGGAAGTCCTCATCAACCAAAGTTCATAGGAGGCAACTGGTATCCTGCTGTATAACTTACTCACCTTCTTGATTAGGAAAAGTGATTAATTGTGTTGAATAGCTGCATACTTTTCCCAAAGGAGGAAACATGTGATTGAGGGACATTCAGCAGAAGAGTTAAAATTTCATTATTCATTTTTTTCTCCTTCTTGTGCTCCATCCTCCAGGTTTCACTCCCAGTCCATTAATGCTCCTTTCAAATAATACATTTGTTTGCAAATTTTACTGGGATAGATAGTCAAAGGAAAAGATGATTGTATGAATGGTATTTCTCCTCTTCTTTCCTGCACTTTGTCCTAAGCTACGAATATATCATTGTACCAACAGGGCAGCCATGGTACTATGTGAAAGTGGGATTATATGGATTGGGGTAATGATGGTAATAGTAAAAATGCACAATTTGTTGGCTACTGCTTAAATAATAGCATAGCTAAGTCACTAATATCCCAGTTTATATGGTGAGAAAATATTAATGGGAGTAAGGATATGAAATTCCTATAAATAGATAAGAAAAGACCTCACTGATCTCCTAAGACATGCATAAGAAAAACATTTATGGATTAAGTAGCCAGTGGCTAACTCACCTCTGTAACAAGATGAAGAGTTTTTACAACAAAGATAGGGAAGAAGTAAGCTGAACCTCAATTTGCACAAAATAATTTATGCCCAAAGCATGATCAGAAGAGAGAAATTCTTACTTGCTCTGCTCCAAATAGTTTTTCACACACTGTACCGATGAAGTATAAACCACACAGTTCAATAAATCCCAAAATGATATCCTGGTAACTGTGCAGTAGGCAGATTTGAATTGCAGCTTGGCTTGGCAGGAACTTAAGTTTTGTCATTCTTTTTCCTATCACCAATGACAAAATAAGAGGTCTCCAATAAGTGGGGATTATTGCTTTCAGCACAATCCATGAGAAAAACCATGGATTTTGGATGTATGTTGATGGAGATTCTCAGTCATTCAGATAGAGTTGTCTGAACTCTAGTTGTCTACTTAAGTTGTCTTTAAAAAGCATGCTGTTTGTCCATGGTGGTACAATGGTTAGAATGCAGTATTTGCAGGATGACACTACCTACTGCTAGCAGTTTGATCCTGATGGGCTCAAGGTTGACTCATCCTTCCATGGCCAGTAAAATGAGGGCCCAGATTGTTGGGACTATGTGCTGACTCTGTAAATTGCTTAGAAGGGGATGTAAAGCAGTATAAAGTGGTATATAAGTGGTATTGAAGATTTCACTTCAGAAATAGCTTCTTCAATCTGAGCAAGTTGGTTAGGGAGATTCCATATATATCCTCCAAGGTGGTTTCATTTCTCACCTAATTAAATAGGTTTATTACTAGTAAGTGAATAATGAGTAGCATCCCCCTAGCCAACTTGCTCAGATTGAAGAAGCTACTTGAATAAGCACCGAAATATTTTGAAATGAACAAATAAAAAATGTCCAATTGCCATGACTTAATTTCAAGACATGCTTGTCATAGATGAAATATGGGATGTCACCAATCTTTATATTTTAAATCTTAGATTTTAAATCTTTAGATTTTTTTAAACAGATTAACAGAGTTAGAAGGGACCTCATAGGTCATCTACTCAAATCCCTTACTCAAGGAGAAGACCCTACACCTTGTCTGACAAATGACAGTCAAATATTTTCTTGAAAGTCTCAAGTGATGAAGCTTCCACAACTTCTGAAGGTGAACTGTTCCATTGGTTGATTGTTCTCACTGTCAGAATGTTCCTTCTCATTTCCAGGTTCAATCTCTCCTTGATCAGTTTCCATCAATTATTCCTTGTCTGGCCTTCAGGAGCTTTTGAAAATAGCTTAACCCCTACTCCTCTCTATGGCAGCCCCTCAAATATTAAAATACCACTGTCATGTCTCCCTTGGTCCTTCTCTTCACTAGACTAGCCATCTCCAATTCCTGTAACCATTCTTTGTATGTTTTAGTTTCCAGTTCCCTTAGTGTCTAACATATTTTTTAATAGTGTGGTGACCAACTTGATGCAGTACTCTAGGTATGGTCTAATTAAGGCTTTATAGAGTGGTATTAGTACTTCACTAGATCTAGATTGTATCCCTCTGTTAATGCATTTTAAGATTGCACTGGCTTTTTTGGCTGCCACTCCACAGTCATGGCTCATATTTATCTGGTTGTCCACTAAGACTCCAAGATCCCCCTCACAGTCACTGCTCTTAAGTCTGGTTTCACCCGGTTTATATGTATACTTTTTTTTTAACCTAAGTGTAGGACTTTACTTTTCTCTACATTAAATTTATTTTTGTCAGATAGGGCTCAGTGTTCAGGTCTGTCAAGATCCATCTGGATCTTCAGCCTATATTCTAGGGTGTTAGCTATTCCTACCAGCTTAGTATCATCTGCAAATTTGGTAAATTCTCTTTTTATCCCCTCATCTAAGTCGTTTAGGAAGATATTGAAGAGTACTGGGCCTAAGACAGAACCTTGTGGTAACATACTGCTTAAATCTCTCCATGTAGACTTAGACCCATTAAGGACTACTCATTGAGTATGGTTTGTCAGCTGGTTGTGAATCCACTTGTTAACAGGAGAAGTTCCTGAGGATTGGAGAATGGCCAGTGTTGTGCCTATCCACAAGAAGGGCATTAGAGAAGAAACTGGTAACTACAGGCCAGTTAGCTTGACATCAGTTGTAGTTAAAATGATGGAGACTCTACTCAAAAAGAGGATAAATCAGCACCTAAAAAACAGTAACTTACTGGACCCAAATCAGCATGGCTTTACTGAAGGCAAATCATGTCAGACTAATCTCATTGATTTCTTTGACTATGTCACAAAGGTGTTGGATGAAGGTGGTGCCGTGGATATTGCCTACCTGGACTTCAGCAAAGCCTTTGATACTGTTCCACATAAAGAGCTGATAGATAAATTAGTGAAGATTGGACTTAATCCCTGGATAGTTCAATGGATTTGCAGCTGGCTGAAGCATAGACATCAGAGAGTTATTGTTAAAGGTGAGTATTCTGAGCAGAGTCAGGTTACAAGCGGTGTGCCACAAGGGTCTGTTCTGGGTCCTATTCTTTTTAATATGTTTGTGAGTGACATAGGGGAAGGTTTGGTAGGGAAGGTTTGCCTATTTGCCGATGACTCTAAAGTGTGCAATAGGGTTGATATTCCTGGAGGCGTCTGTAATATTGTAAATGATTTAGCTTTACTAGATAAATGGTCAAAGCAATGGAAATTGCAGTTTAATGTTTCCAAATGTAAAATAATGCACTTGGGGAAAAGGAATCCTCAATCTGAGTATTGCATTGGCAGTTCTGTGTTAGCAAAAACTTCAGAAGAGAAGGATTTAGGGGTAGTGATTTCTGACAGTCTCAAAATGGGTGAACAGTGCAGTCAGGCGGTAGGGAAAGCAAGTAGGATGCTTGGCTGCATAGCTAGAGGTATAACAAGCAGGAAGAGGGAGATTATGATCCCGCTATATAGAATGCTGGTGAGACCACATTTGGAATACTGTGTTGAGTTCTGGAGACCTCACCTACAAAAAGATATTGACAAAATTGAACAGGTCCAAAGACGGGCTACAAGAATGGTGGAAGGTCTTAAGCATAAAACGTATCAGGAAAGACTTAATGAACTCAATCTGTATAGTCTGGAGGACAGAAGGAAAAGGGGGCCATGATCGAAACATTTCAATATATTAAAGGGTTAAATAAGGTCCAGGAGGGAAGTGTTTTTAATAGGAAAGTGAACACAAGAACAAGGGGACACAATCTGAAGTTAGTTGGGGGAAAGATCAAAAGCAACATGAGAAAATATTATTTTACTGAAAGAGTAGTAGATCCTTGGAACAAACTTCCAGCAGACGTGGTAGATAAATCCATAGTAACTGAATTTAAACATGCCTGGGATAAACATATATCCACCCTAAGATAAAATACAGAAAATAGTATAAGGGCAGACTAGATGGACCATGAGGTCTTTTTCTACTGTCAGACTTCTATGTTTCTATGTTTCTATGTGGTAAAACTATCTATCCATCCCCCCCCCTAGCTTTTGAAGAAGTAGGTTGTGGTCTACTTTATTGAATGCCTTGCTGAAGTCTAAGTACATTATGTCCATAGTATTTAGTCACTATGTTGAGGAATGAAATTAGATTGGTTTGGCATGATCTGTTTTTAACTCATGTTGGCTGCTAGTCATTCTTACTTTACTCGTTTCTAGGTGTTGGAAGATCTGTTTTTTTAAAATTATCTTTTTCTACTATCTTCTCAGTTATCGATATTAGGCTGATTGGTCTATAGTTTCCTGGATCTGTTTTTTCCCTTTTTTGAAAATGAGAACCACATCAACTTTTTCCCAGTTCTCTTGTAGTTTCACGGTGTTCCAGGATTTTTGAAATATGAGGTGAAGTGGTTCTGAGATGACATCTGCCAGCTCCTTTAGAACTCTGGGGTATAATCCATCAAGTCATTGTGATATGTATTCATCAAGATCCAACAGGTGATCTATTACTATTTTTTTGCTTGTTTTAAGTTTTATTTCCAGTCTGTTTTTTACAGTTATTTTTCTGGTAGGTTGGGCTATAATTTCTTTTTGTGTGAAGACCAATGCAAAGAATGAGTTAAGCAGCTCTGCTTTCTCTCTGTTTCCTGTTACTTCCTTGCCATCTTCTCTCTTTAGTGGACTACTGTTTCTTGTTATTTATATGTTGGAAGAAACTGTTTTTATTACCTTTGACTTTTGTTGCAAGTCTTTATTCATTCTGAGGCTTTGTTTTCCTGAGATTGTCCTGAGCAGATAGCCAGATAGATTCTGGCTATCTGCTGATATCGTGTCTTAGTTATGTGTCCCTCTTTTCATTTTTTGTACTTGTCCTTTTTGTCTTTCAATTTGTCAAAGAGATCTCTGTGCAACCATGCTGGTTACTTCTTGGATTTCTTGTTTTTCTTTCTCAGCAGTATTGTGCTGGTATGGGCTTTTATGATCATATTTTTCAGAGTTTCCCAATATTCTTAAGCTTTCCGCTTTAGGATTTTCATCCAAGGAATCTTTTCCAAGTTCTCTCTGAAGTTATTAAAATAACTTCTTTCAAAATCTAAGACTCCGTATCATTGTGTACCATTGCTTGTGTTTGTGTTATGTTGAATTCCAGTATGACATGGTTACTCTCACCCAAGGTTCCTGCATTTTCAACTCCCTCTACAACTTCCTCTCTGTTTGTAAGTATTAAGTCCAGTACAGCTGTCCCTCTAGTTCTCTCCTCTATTGTTTGGACAACAAAGTTGTCATCTAGGATGGTTAGTGTTCTGTCTGGGTCACTCCAGAAGCTATGACCAACCCAAAAAGATAAGCCAGACACACCGGTAGAATCCAAACACAGTTTTATAATGGTAAAGAGAAAAGAAGCCAACAGAAAATGTCCTTACAAATCAGGAAAACACTGGAACTCCAAATAGATACATGAAGGCAATTGTTCATACAGAAACACAGGATCCTTGATGCCAAGACGAGGCTGTAGATAACAGACATACACCTCCCACGGGTCTTCAAGACTGCTGGGCCACGAGCCAGGAACAGAAACGCTGAGAGACAATGCAGATTACAGCAACTCCACTCTGATAACACTCCACACTGTCGAAAGAGTTTGCCTGCCTTATAAACCCTTCCCTACTAATGAGGACCCCCCCCCCCCCCTGGTGTTCTTCATTCACCGGTGATAATATTTCTTCAATTGATCCCTCCTTTGATCTATACGTCTCTGTCGCGTACTAATGACAGCTTGTGCTTCGTCACCTAATGACTCCAGAGACTCCAAGCTACTGGCTTGAGAGAGCCCCTCCCCAGGGCTCCCAGGCAGTTCCTCCTTGTCACTTTCCTCTTCACTCTCATCCTCCCCTGGGAATGGAGCCAGCAGAGACACAGCTGGTCTTTCATCTGACTCAGGCTGAACCATAACAGTTAGGAACTATTTGATTTCTCACTTGATGCAGAATTAGTTTTCGGTAATTGAAATCCTCCATTAGTATTGTACTGTGTTTCCTACATATGTTTGTTTATTACTTGGTTATCTTTTCTGCTTGGTTGGGCAGCCTATAGTATACACTTATGACCATGTCATTCTTTTTTACTTGCATTCTAGGAAGTTTTCATCTTTTGTTTCATGCAATTCTATAGCAATATACAGTGCAATTCCACATAGTCTTTTATGGGGTCTGGGTTTTTTTGGGTTTTTTTGAGGAATTTGTATCCTTCTATCAGTATATTCCACTTTATTATTAATTAATTGGATTTGTATGCCACCCCTATCCGTGCCGCCCACTTGTGGGTTTCATCCCACCAAGTTTCTGTCATTTCAACTATGTTGTATCTACCTTCATGTATGAATAGTTCAAGTTTACCCTGTTTGTTCCCCAGACTTTGTGCATTTGTATTATTTTCTTATATCTTCTTTGTGTATTTGTATATCTTCTTTGAAGCTTCCTGGATCTACATCTCTTAGTCTGCTTTCAACCAAAATGAAGTGTAGTGATTGTGATTCTATTGACCTCCTGGATGGGTGGGAGAGACCTTGATGTCCTCTTCATACCCAGGATAAGAAAGACATACTGGGCTTGCTCTCCCTGTGTCTGTTAGCCCTTGGCACCTGTAAGATGCAAGGACTTTCAAGTCTCAGAATTCCCAGGCTACCACACACTCTGCTACAGCATTGAGGTGCATAATAAGTGGGCATTCATCTTACTTCCTTACCCTCCATAAAAATTGACTAATCTTACAAGATATGAATTAAATCTTTAAAAAGCACTCAATTCTTATCTAGAAAAGTTCTTAAGTAGATGTGTTCTTAGGTAGATGTACCACTGTATAAGAATGTGTGGAAATGTGTAAATTAGCCATGAAAATTCATGGTAAAGAGGAAACAGAATTTTATAAAATGTGGAATAATTGGTAAAGTTGGTTGGAGATTTTGCAGTATCCTTCCCCTGGAGTGGGTTGGGAATGAAGATTTTGCAATATTCTTTCCCCAGGAGTGGGGTGGGGATGGGAATTTTGCAGTATCCTTCTCCTGGAGTGGGCTGAGAATGGGAATTCTCAGCCCACTCCAGGTATCCTTCTCCTGGAGTAGGGTGGGAATGGAGATTTGGCAGTATCCTTCCCCTGCCATGCCCACCAAGTCACACCCACAAAACTGGTAGTAAAAAAAAATTGGATTTCACCATTGCCATTAACTTTCTGTTTCCTATTGCATCTAATCTAATATTTCTAGAATATTCACAGTGTGGGGGGAAAAACAAGGTATCATAAGAAGTTAACTCATGGGATAAAATTTAAAACCAAGATTTTTAAACTAATATGGATTTCTATTTTTATTAATAGTCATTTCATTGCTTCTCCATTGTAGAACCACAATCTTTTAAAGCAGATTTGAGAGACATAAAGCAATGGAACTGTGCAATAGGGTTGTGCTATTTATTTTTTTGACAGAGACAAACTGTTAGGCACAACCTGGTGATTTAAGAATCTTGGAATTAACACTTTAGAATCTTGGGATTAGCACTTTTGATGTATTTATACGCTGGGAAGTTTTGTTGCTGCAGGGCCTGTGATAAGATCACATACTACTATATGGGGGAAGACCTTACATTTCATCACTTGCTCTCCCTTTTTGCCCTCCTGAAACACTGATGTCTATATTAAGGTTGTTCCAACTTTATGTCTTTTGATCCAGATCTCTGCATTGTGTTAATAAATTTAACTTAGATTAAAGTTGCATATCAGCTGGTGAAAATGAAATCTTGGGTTTGCATTTGGTTAGTCATCCAATTGGTCCGTCATGAATCCTACCCATAAACTGGAATTTAATTATATTCTGAATTGTGTGATACAGATTTCCATGCAAAAATGTATGTACAGTGTAGATTCCGATTTGAAATGAAAATTGTCTGTAAAAATGCTTATAATAGGAAGGATGAACTGTGCATATCATCACAGACAATAAATGCATTTGATCTTTATGTCTTTTTTTGGCACATGCAATATTATTGAACTTGATAGATTCAGTTTACTCCTTATTTCAAAAGAGTCACATTTTATTTTCTAAAAGCAGTTAGGGGTTTTTTTCTTCTTCCATGGAATTAGAAGAATTAGAAGTAGTAGTAGAAATTCAACTACTGAATTTTTGTCTGTAATACAGATGCTAAAATTTAAAAAGTATGCCAGAAAAGAACTTGTATCCTATTTAAAACCACTACCAACTCCAACAAAATGTTATAGGAGTCTCTACTTTTTCATGAAATATATATGCATTTCTGTGAATAGTTATGTCAATAGTCTTCTATTCCCCCAGACCATAGTTTTTGATGCTAAGTCATAATCAAAATTAGCAGTTAACTGGTGCAAATCCATGTTTTGGTGTCCTATGAATGACAGCTAACACGTTCTACTTTTGTACAATTTGTATTGAATATTTTTCTGAAGTGTATACTTAGCATTAAATAACTATTTATGACAGTGGCAGATAATGAATCCTTCCCAGTGGTGACACTGAGCTAAAGTTGCTGGTATTAAGATATAATATAGCCTCTTGTGACATACAGAGGTGTCCTATTACCTGTTTCCCCTGCAAAACAAATTAGCTACCTGTCAGTTTTGTGCAGAGTTTATTTATGTTTGACACAATGGGGGTGGCCTGCACTTTATCATCCATCTTCTCTATTTGCATAACCTTTCAGAGCTAATGGCTGCCATCTTGACAAATTAAGCTAGTTTCCTATGTCTTTCATGGATTAAGCCCACTTGGACAAGTTGTATTTCAGCTAATTCTAGTATAGGGTTTGCTAAGTATTGTAAATAGTATAGTCATTCATTTCCCTCCTTGCAGGACACGTACTCCCCAAATTATACATTTGTTAAGAATTTTTCAAATGCATTTGGCATCAACTAATATTAATAGTACTGAGATCAAGAACGTCCATTGAATCAAAACAAGCCATTCTGATTTCGGTTTATGTTTCCTGCACTTAATAGGATAGTTTGAAATTTGGAATATTTTAAAATTGAGCCTTTCCCCCCTCATGACTTGTCTTTTCTTTAGATTGTTTCTGACCTTCATGTAGCCTTATGGTAAGGAAACCATAATATTAGTTTAATATTTTGAAAAGCAGTTTAATATTGTAAATGTTCTAAATCATGATATTCTGTTCATAAAGACTATGAAAATCTTAAAAATAATGCAATTATTAAAAATAAATGCAATTCCATGCAGCTCTGTATAGAGACATGGATATTTTTCAATCAATAAAGAAAATTTGAGAGTAAATTGTTTTTACTGGCTAGTGCGTACATGTGCACTGGAGACATAGGACAATGTCTCATGTGCCCTTAGATATGGCTCCACATGCCACCTGTAGCACACATGCCATAGGTTCACCATCACTGTAGTAGACCAAGGGTTGATTATGGGCAAGTGCTGATTATTGTATACTTTACTATTTAGTCTGCATGTTTACCATATTTGTATTCCTGAAAGTATGGTGATTAGAAAAATAACTGTGAAAACAGGAATCATGTTAAGATACTGATTCCTATGGCTAGGGAGTATTCATTGCATTATTAATAAAGTTTAAATTTGTACCGAAAACTATTATTTTAAAAAAAAAAACCCCAACATAGGCTGGTACATAGAATTAGGAACCATTCTGACTTTACCTTGGTATTAGGAATAGACACAGTATTATACTTATCTTCTATGAAAATGCAGAGGGAGTGAGAAGAGGAGGAGGATTGAGTGTATTTCTCTAATTTTATGGTATTTATGAATAAGTGATTTCAAGCTAAACAAAAATTACATCATGTTCACTCCCACCTGGCACAGTCTGATCCACAGCTGCCGGATTTCAGTTTCAAAAAACCCAGGTGGAATTGCAACAGACACTTTGCCTCCTAAACTTATTAGAGAATCTCATGTAAAACTGCACTGGGTGATTAAAGTTAGTGAACTTTGTGCAACATATAACAAAATTTCCTGAGATCACAGATTCATAGGCAGTGGTTCATAGTTGTTTTGAATTGCAGATTTTTATTTTTTTATATTTAAAAAAAGCCTTTTAGTTTTTTAAACATAACTTTGGAGGTATTTATGATTTGCCCCAATTATTTAGGTGAATAATTTCAAACTATCTTCTCATTGCCTTTTCTTCTATCAAATCTTTGTGGGTGCACCATAGAAACCTTGTGAGCATAATAGATTATGTAGGATATACAATCTAATACCCTTTAATCAGAGGATAAGGTGATTAGTATGACTGATTGACATGCTCTCCAGCAGTTCATTAATGAAATATGGGCATTCCTAAGACCCTGCTAACTGAGGTTCACAGGAATATGGCATTCCATGTGGCTTGCTAATTGAGACTTGATATAACTAACATTTTGAAATAAATGTTACAGTAAGAAAGTGAGATTGGACAAAACACCTTGCACAGAAATCTACTTACTGAAATTATATCTTGTCCACGTGTTCGTAATTAAAAGGGAAAAAAAATCACACTTGTCCTAACCTAACTAAAATTTCCTCCTGTAGCTCTCTTCTGAGGGCACCTTTAAAAAATAAATTAAATAAAGCCAGTCGATAAATAGAGAGAAAATCATGCCAGCTAAAGCATAAAAGTACCTGTTCTATACCCAAATAGTTATTTGAAGACCTTCTAGAACTGACAATCAAGGGACTTATCAAAATGAAATTGGAGTTGAATTCCAGTTCTGATAAACATCTTTCTTTCTTTTTAAAATTTTTAAACACATAAAAAACAAACACATACATACATACAAACAAACAAACAAACAAACAAACAAACAAACCAGTAGTTTCCCCGTTTTACAATAAACTTGCATCGGCTAATATCCCAAATTATATTATCCCATATATGTATGTATGTATTTTATACCATTGTTGTATAAAATAATCTTGCTTCTAAGATAATAATTTATCTTTAACTTTCTTATCAATCATTCAATTATTGACATTTTCAAAATTCATCCTATTCTTTCTCTCTTCCAGCCATTCATATAATTTATCCCATATTAAGTAATATTCAGATTCTTCTTTTTCTTTTATTTTCTGGATTAATCTCTCCATTTTAGCACATTCCAATATTTTTCTAATTATGTCCTCATCTTTTGGTATTTCCTCATTTTTCCAAAATAGGTTATTTTTGCCGCTGTAATCCTGTGCTGAACAGCATTATGATGAACATCTTTCTATCAAATTATCTGTTCTTATCAGCAGTAAGTGCTTCCACTGTTGATCCTAAAACACAGTCATGGACACGGTTGAGGATAATTCCTCAAGTAACTTGTTGCTAATATTTAAGATCCAAAGATCAAAGCTGACAGTTTATCTGAAGCTTACAAAGAATGGAAAGCGTGGGCATCACCACAGTCCAACAACACAGGCGTACAATAGCACCTGCATTTTGTTAACATTTCCAAGTCAGCTCTAGAAAAGCCCACCCAGAACTGCACTACCGATCTCTAGAACATAATTAACAGCACAGCAGACTAGAGCCACGGCTGCCACTTCTTTCTCACAGTACTAGTGATCATCCCAAAAGTTTGAATTCTGAGGGGAAAACAATCAATATGCTGTCTCAGTTCTACAAGTATTTTATAGCTTACGTTTTAAAGAAGTACATTCTACATGCACTGAAATTGGCTCTGCTCTCTGATCCTTCTTATTTATTTTTTGATACAGCAAATTGGAATTTATTATCAATGGCAGTTTACTATCACTTCTGCCTCTCATTAGTCTATAGATCCCTTTAGAAAGTAGGCAATAAAGGAAGTAACTCTTGGAATCAAAAGTGAACTAGAACCCCTTGTGAAGGCCTGTATAATGGGGGTTGGAACAATTCTCTATCTCTGAAGCATTTTAATTTTGTGTGGTTCCTTATACAAAAGGATGCTCAGGAACAAAGTTGGAGGTAAATCCCTGGTTACATGCTATAATTTTGGATCATATAAGTAATAGGTTCAGTTCACTTGTCATAGTTCTGGCTTTCTTTCATATGGAAAGCAGTATAGAAATTAACCATATAATTTACAACAACAACAACAACAACAACTAAGTTGGAAGGGACCTTAGGCTACTTGCAATGGTTCCAGTCCTCCCACTCAATTTGTAACCAGAAGGTGGCACTGGAGGACTACTATTCAACATCTTGGTGATTGTCATATAATGTCCCTCAGGATTCTGTCTTACCCCTTGTATTATTTAATGTCAGTGTCTGCACAATACTCCTAACCATATCAGTTGTTCAATGTGAAAAACTTAGCTAGTTTTAACTTCAGTAGATTTCCCCCCCTTTGATAACCTAACAAATTGTAATAATATTATTACATAGTTATTATTTTTATGAGGTTGCCAAAAACTTGTAATTTATTTATTTTATTTTATTTATTTATAAAATATATCATCTTATAATCTAAGGTCCCTAATTATATTCCCCATGCCATCTAGTAGTACTTCTTCAAGGTTTGATCATGTGTTCAGTGCTAAAAAATAAGGGGAAATTAAGTCCAGACAAGAGAAGTGTTATTGGTCAATAGTTAAATCAAATCCAGACATAGGGATTCTATTCATACTTTGGAGATTTGCATGCTCCCTAAAAGACCAGGGCTAAAAGTCCTTCTTGATCCTCACTAATTACATTGAAGTGGCAACAACGGCAAGAAGTATTATATTTGTTCAGTTCTGTTATGTAATGTAATGGTGACAGGTATAGCAATCAAGCTTAGAATTGACAATGAAGATACTGAGGTTAGTTGGATAGTTTCTGTCTTTTAGTAATGCCTACCCACAGTAAAGGAACCGGCAGTTAGGAGATGTGTTGCAAACTAATATTTGGTAGGATAGCAATGAAGGAAAAGATGCTGGAATTTTTCTATGCCCCTAAAAACAGAATTACATAATCAATGGTTTGCAATAAAAAAATCCAATAAATCCAATAAATTAATAGTCTAAGGAAGTGAAATATGACCTTTGAAGCAGGCGAATAGAAAGATTATTGACTTGAATTTTTACATTGGAAAAGACTATTGAGAATACTATTGAAACCTAAGAAAACAAACAAATAATCCACAATTCTCAATCAAGGAACAAAAGACTAAACTTAAGTGTTGTGGTTCAGCCTGAGGCAGATGAAAGACCAGCTGCGTCTCTGCTGGCTCCATGCCTGGGGGAGGATGAGAGCGAAGAGGAATGTGACAAGGAAGAGGGGCCTGGGAGCCCTGGGGAGGGGCTCTCTTCAGCAAGTAGCTTGGAGTCTCTAGAGTCATTGGATGATGAAGCACAAGCTGTCATTGATATGCGACAGAGACACATAGATCAAAGGAGGCAGCAACTGAATAGATATTATCAGCATTGAATAAGGAACACCAGGGCTTGGGCGTGGTCCTCATTAGCAGGGAAGGGTTTATAAGGCAGGCAAACTCTTGTAACAGTGTGGAGTGTTATCTGAGTGGAATTGCTGTAATCTGCGTTGTCTCTCAGTGTTTCTGTTCCTGGCTCATGGCCCAGCAGTCTTGAAGACCCGTGGGAGGTTTGTACCTGTCAGCAACAGCCTGGTTTATCATCAAGGATCCTGTGTTTTTGTATGGACAATTGCCTTTGTGTATCTGTTTGGAGTTCCAGTGTTTTCCTGACTTGTAAGGACATTTTCTGTTGGTTATTTTTCTCTTTCTCCTTATAAAACTGTGTTTGGATTCTACCGGTGTGTCTGGCTTATATTTTTGGGTTGGTCATAGCTTCCGCAGTGACCCAGACAGAACATTAAGTTATCCTATTTTGTACACATTATGCAAAGTCTTTGGGTGTTTTAGGTCTATAGTGGTAGGAAAACTGGAAGGAAGAAGAAAAAGAGGAGGATCAGCAATGTCAGTAGATTCACAGCTGTGATTAATGCAATTTTGGAAGATCAAGTTGGAGACATCATCCTGCAGAAAATCTGTTTATGTGATTCCTAAGAGCCAACATTAACTAGTGGGAACATCACTCAGATAATATAGAGATAATAGTAAAATAATAATTTTGGAAATATCTATCTTATACTAGTTTGCTCATAGAACACCCATAATAGTTTACATAAACAAAATCAATAATAATAGCATTCTGAAAAATACGCAGATTCAGAAGATCAAATAAACATAGACAAAAAAAAAGGCTTGAAATAACTGTGGAAATTGAAATATGAAAAGCTGATTGAAATAGTTTGTCTGTCTATTGTTAAATACTGTGACAGTAAGATAGTTTACTTATACTTCTTCCACACGATCTCATCCAATTTCTTTTATTCTTATCTCCCTGGAAGAAGATGTTTTTTTATTTTGCTTGGCTGTTATCCCAGCTTCAATATTAGCATTTTACCAATGTGATGCTTTGTTAAGGAGAAAAAAAGTAGATAAATCGTAGGAGCCTTATATACAATCTAGAAATGTGCTGAGCTGTGAAAATCCATTCTTTGCCCTATCTATCTGTTCAACCTGCAAAGACTTCAGGCTGTCACCAAAATAAAGGAGACTGTGCTATGTGACCTCCTCTTTGCTGATGACTGTGCCCTGAATGCTGGATCAGAGCAGATAATGTGGACAAATTTGCAGCAGCATGCAACAGCTTTGGCCTCCTTAGCAACATAAAGAAGACCGAAGTGATGCATCAGCCAGCTCTGAAAGCCCAACACCAAGAATCCACCATCACAGTGAAGGGACAAATGTTGGAAGCAGTGGACCAATTTACATACCTTGGCAGCACCCTCTCCCATGCATTAACAATTGATATTGAGGTCAACTGCAAAATTGCCACGGCAAGCTCTGCATTTGGCAGACTACTGACCAACGTGTGGGACCACTGTGGAATAAGCCATGCTACAATGCTCAAAGTCTACTGATCAGTAGTGCTAACTACCCTGATATATGCCAGTGAGACATAGAAACATAGAAGACTGATGGCAGAAAAAGACCTCATGATCCATCTAGTCTGCCCTTATACTATTTTCTGTATTTTATCTTAGGATGGATATATGTTTATCCCAGGCATGTTTAAATTCAGTTACTGTGGATTTACTGCTGGAAGTTTGTTCCAAGGATCTACTACTCTTTCAGTAAAATAATATTTTCTCATGTTGCTTTTGATCTTTCCCCCAACTAACTTCAGATTGTGTCCCCTTGTTCTTGTCTTCACTTTCCTATTAAAAACACTTCCCTCCTGAACCTTATTTAACCCTCTGACATATTTAAATGTTTCGATCATGTCCCCCCTTTTCCTTCTGTCATCAATCACAGATTGAGTTCATTAAGTCTTGACAGGAGGAGGAGCCTATACAGGAGGCATGCTCCACATGATCTGCCTCCATAGAATTCTGAGGATCCAGTGGCAGGATAAAGTGCCAGACACAGAAATCCTCTCCAGAGCAGGCCTGCCATCAGTTCACACCTTACTGATGAAAGCCCATAGACGCTGGGCAGGCCATGTTGCAAGGATGCCAAACCATTGCACCCCCAAACAACTCCTCTATGAGTGAGCTGTCTAAAGAAAAGTGATCATATGGGGGTCAAAGGAAGTGATACAAAAACATGTTGAAAACCTTCTTCAAGCCCCCGGATATCGACACCACCTCCTGGGAAACCCTGGCACAAGATCAATCAACATGGCACACACTGATTCACCAAGGACAGAAGAACAATCATAGCAGAAGAGAAGTGAGCCCACCACAAAGCCAGAGCTGCAAATGTTGCGATAATGGTGCCCACACATGTCTGCCAGCATGTGGCAGAACATTTTGTGCCCGTATAGGCCTTACCAGCCACCTGTGGACATATTGTGGACAGCCCACAACTTGTCCACGATCAGGTCCTCTTTGAATAAGATGTCGAATATCATTATCCATGGCTCATTCCATATTACAGAGGCTTCTATAGGTTTGAAGATTTAATGCAAACAACAAAGGCCATATTATATTGTCATGATGTACACTTTTGTGCATAACTGCACCATTAGGATGCAGCTTTTAATATTTATTGCTCTTTGACCTCCTTGCAAATGCCTCTCTAATAGTCCACTTTTTTTCCAATGCTATTCATGGTTTTGGACCTTCATCCACAGTTGTATTGATTTTGGAATCTCTTTCCTTAACATATGCACATAATGTCCATGTTAATACAAGTAGTCTTTGACCTATGACCAGTGAAGGACTACCAATTTTTTTACTGCCACACAGTGGGCGTGGCTTCTGCAGGAAGCCCTGCACTTTCTTTCAACATCTTTCCATGCAAATTGGGTGCTTTGGGGTGGAGCTCCATTTTTGCTACCCCACTGCATTCCCTCCCCGTTCGGGCAGCAGCCCGCCCCTGCCTATGACCATTTGTTTAACGATAATTCAAAGTTACAATGGGATTGAAAAAAGTCACTTATAATCAGTTCTTGCACTTATAACCATTGCAGCATTTATTTATTTATTTATTTATTTTATTTATTTATTGGATTTGTATGCCGCCCCTCTCTGGAGACTCATTGTCAACATTGTCACATTGTCAACATTTGGGTGCGTACCAATTGACACGTATTTATGACAGTTTCAGTGTCCTGATACAAACCTTCCCAGAGGCTTTTGAGAAGTAAAGTCAATTAGAGAAATTGGGTATACTTCACGATCGTGTGATTTGCTTAATGAAAGCAAAAGAAGTCCTAGAATTGGGCATCATTCATTTAACAAATACATTGCTTAGTGAGAAAAGTTCCAATTGTAGCTGCAAGTTAAGGGCTATTTGTAAACAACCTATAGTATGTAACTCTCCCAGTAATATTTTTCCTGTTTAGCTTCTCATTGTATATGTTGAATGAATACATTTCCTTCACAATTGAATGCCGATTTTAATGGAATTACCTGCACATTTTGTCAAATCTGCTTAGACCAATCAGGTATTTTGCTTATAAAGCAAACTTCAGTGGTTTTCTTTTGTATCTCTACAAACAGGTCTCTGACTCTGATGCATGGGAAAATACAGGCTTTCTGTATTTCCTGTTCTTAAATCAGGCTTTTTTTGAATGCAAGAATGCAAAGTGTGATATCTGCTAGATGCTTAAATATATCTTTAATATATCTGGCCATGAGGCTTCCTGTAGAGTTGCTGCTCTTAGCCAATATGCTATGATTTGTAAAAAGAAAAAGAAAAAAAAAGAATCCCCTCTCCCAATTTTTCTCAGTTGTTTTGCATGGCATCTTTATAATACCTTAACAACTCCAACAAATTGGTTGATTTTTTTTTGTCCTTATTTTGAAAGGGAAGGCTGGGACTCCTGCTAGGAAGTGAAATTTGCTTTAATATACTGACAACCATAACCAAAAGGGACAATACTTCTATTCAAGCAACAAAGCCCAAAGAGTAGCCTGTCCTATTGAAGCAATTGTAATCATCTGGTGTGGGAGCACAACCCCTAGATTTACACATCTGGTGGCAGGATATTCTTAGCAGAGGGTGTGTGATTATAGAATTCTCTTCCCACAGTGATTTAACAAGACTGACATATCTTTATCCTTGGGGCACAGGACAAGGGCTATTTCCTTTCCCAGAGAGAATGTTTTCCTTGGGGATTGTAGCCAACCCACCACTATGCAGACTTGTGGTGGACAATAGCCATTCTGGCCTTGAAGGTTAAGTTGTCCCAGAGGTGATAGAGCAGAAGATTGGTCTACAATCCGCTGAAATTTACTGAAATGTGTTAGCAGTGTGGTAAATATTAGCAGATTCTGAACTGGAGCGATTCCCTTTACCAACACCCTCTGCTTCTTTGAAGCCCCAGAGGGGAAAAAAAATAAGACTGTACAATCTTCAGATAAAACAGCAGCAAAGGGGGCTGGAAACTTGAAAGGGACTGATGCATAATCTCATGTACTGATAATGCTTGTAAACACAACCCATGTCTCAGATCCCAGGGGATCTTTTTGAGAGGAAGGGCAATGGCATTATATAGCACAATAGAAATTACAAGAAAACAATTAAAATGTACAAGAGCTCTCCTACAAATTATACAGATAGAGTAGGCAGATCAAAGATACTGTATCTGCCTTTTGTGAAAGAGGGCTGGGATCCTTGAAAGTCTCAAAATAATTGCTGCTGGTGGTGAACTGGATGCCTTTGTCAAAGGAAGAGCAGATATCAATGCATTTGTTGGGATTATACATAAATTGGAGCAAATGAACAAAAGGAAAGAGCAGATCATTATCTGGTATCTTTCCATAATGACTTAAATTTCCATCTTAAACTTTATAGCTAGGCAGGGCATCAAAATAAGTACCAGGAAACATGTTATTTGCAAGCCTAAAGCAATTGCGCGAGATATTGATCCTTAAGGACAGTTGGACCCAGCTGCAGTTGAGCAGTTGGACCTCAACAGAAACAATATAAACATAGAAAAATGGATATGTAAAGGATAAATCTATTTTATTTTAATAACTAAAAATTCCACAATGGAACAATGGGACTTTGGATAACCACATGGTTATTTTTGCTTCTTTTGGATATCTGCATCCATAGTGACTATGTCCTCCTCCTCCTCATAATCATCATTTCTCCCTAAAAATCATTTTATACTTTATTCACCAAAGTAGTAGAAAAAATAAAGAGTCCTATGGACACTATTGGAAAAATGTAGTAGTTGCAAATTTGCATTTTTTTTCTATGTTGAAGGAGAATGTTGCTTGATGTATTGGTATTACTGAGGGGAAAAGGCTTATCACAACATGCACATTCATTTAAAATAGCCCTTTCATCATGCACAGAAAGCGAAAAAATTCAGATTTATCCATCAAGCCTTGAGTGCTGAGTCTTTTAAATGTCTATCTTTAAATTGTATTTAAATATGTATTTAACCATTTTTGTGGTTTCTTCATTATAACTGCCAAATTGCTTGCCTGTTTGACAAATTTCTAGCAGTCAGACACACATAATGTTCTTTATGTAGGATTATTTATATCTACTGAAGATGACCAGTGGGGATGAGTAGGCAATTTTTTTGTGATTTATTTTTACGTTTTCTTCTGAAAATATGCATTTCTTCTAACATATAGTCTTAATTTTAAGACTGATAATTTTTTGGAAGACAAGTCTGCTTTTACCTGTTTCAGAAAGCCAGCAGATATAGAAACAATATTGTTTTTTAGGAGTCATAACATCATAAGGAGTAGATGAGGAGAAGTGTTACAAGAAGAAAGTCAAAGATCAGCAGTCAAGAGAGAAAGAAACTAAGCAAACAATACCAGATCAAGGAGAAAAATGTAGTTTAAAAAACCCCCAGGAATTAAGATACAGTTAGCCAGACATGATATAATTATAGATAGTTAGGTTAATATCTGTATGTTATATCAGTATATTATATACTCCACAGTTAAAGCCAAATACGCACTAGAAAAACAGACAACACACTACAGTAAAGATACTTCTCTAATCAAAGTTTCAATTGAATCCAATGAAAATCACACAAAATTTTGCAGCATGCTTAGAAGTCCTTAATGACCCATCTTTAAGATAGAGAACTGTTAAATAAAAATGTTGTAATTAAACCCCTATACTGTTCCAAGTAGAAAAAGTGAAAATCATTATTTTTCCAGATGTCCTGGTTGATCAAATAATTTCTTCCAAATTAAACATTATGCAAATGGATTTCCACTTGATCTTTACACTCCCCCCCTCCCCCGCCGCTTCCCCTGAACAAAGAGCTACCATAAACAGTTGGCATTGGTCTGCTAGCATTGGAAGAATCACCCCACAAAAAATTCTAAATCTCATTTTAATTTCTCTAAAAGTCAAGAAGCAGTTTAAAAAATTAGCATACTATGAAGACATGCTGCCTTTTCTGTTTCTGTATTGAACTGTTGACCCAAGAGAGACATACATTATTTTTTATTATTATTATTATTATTATTATTATTATTATTATTGTTATTATTATTATTATTATTATTATTATTATTATTATTATTATTATTTAGATTTGTGTGCCGCCCCTCTCTGAAGACTCGGAGACATGGTTGCTAGTTCTCCATCTATAACTATCGTAATAGCAAAAATGTGACAGATCTGGCACTAAAAAAATCTGGTTGACCAGAAGTTGAAAACAAATGGAGAGATTTGTCACCTTTTTGGATCATTTTACTATCATCTAATGATCACCTAAGTTTTTGCAGCCCCATCTGACTGAACTTATTTTATGCTGTTCATGTTTGACTGCAAATTTGAATCTGGATCTTTCGACTTTAAAAAAAGTCCCTGGCTTCGCTAGAAGAAATACAGTTTTACATGTAAACTGTTGAATGAAATACTCATATGGTGATTGCATCTCATGTTTGTAGGCTTACAGTTGAGACACTTCTACTTTATCTTACAGTTCTTGCCCCAGTCATACAAAAAACAAATGCTCTTTAATGCAATGAGTACTTACTGGTTTGAGATTGTTATTGTTGCTCACTAGAATGAAGAAACATAGCATTTCTTAATTTGAGCTGAATGACACCATCTCCTTCTGAATTTCTAATGAAATAGAAACTGCAAATTTATTTATTTTTTTAAATGTAATTTTCATAAGCATGCATCTCTCTTACCACCTTTGCTGTGCTCAGTGCTAACTTTGTATTACACAAAATAAGGCTAGCCCAAAATCCCACCTGGCAGAGAAGAGAAGCTGAAACAACATTCCAAGATGGCACATGTCTTTCCCATATTGCTATTATCCTTATCCAATCGAAGTTTTCCCACAAGTGGGAAATGAGGAATGTAGCTGGAGTCTTTTCTGCTCACTGTATGTGTAGTACAAAATTTCTCCACACCACATGTCCCTCTACAAAGTCTTTACTCTATCTGCCAAAATAAATATTTTATTACATTTATTTTTAGTTGGTATTGCATATGTTCTCTTAAGATTAAGCAGTTAAAGGTCAGAGAAGTTGACATGAACTGCAGTTTTAAATTAATTGTGCGGTGCACCGTGTGCATATGTGTGTGCATAGAGATAGGTATCTTTCTTATTCAATGCTTAAGAAGCTTCCTTTCTTAAAAAAAAAAAAGAGCAAAATTATCCTAATGTATCATAGGTGGATCTGGGGCCCGCTAATCAAAGCTGGCCTCCATCTGGTTAAAATAGACTTGGCAACAACTGGCTTCACTTGAGAGTTTTACCATGTCAAGGGAATCTTTTATTCACAGCAACAACCCATATTGTGCTGAACAAACACACGAGTAGTTTATTGAGAACAATAGCTTAGCAAACCACTTTCCAGGAACACTGAAAGAAAACTATGTGCCTTTGGCAGTTCCTGCCTTGAGCAGTGTTTATTTGAAAACACTTCAGAGGTGTCTCTATTAAATGTCTGAAGTAAAACTATCTGAAATAAATGTAATAATAAATCAAGAAGTAAGTAAATCCTATCCAAAGGCACAAATATAAATTTACTAAGGTACAGCCAGGGATGAAAGGCTCCTTTTCCACTCGTGACTGTCAGTCGCTGGAGAGCTGGTTGCGAAGGGGACGTGAGGATCTGCCCACCCACCTGGACGCTGCCATTTGGGTTCTTCTACCTCTGTGCATGCCCAAAGCCTTCTGTGCATGCACAGAGGGTAAAAGAACCCAAATGGCAGCGTCCAGGCAGATGGGCGGAGCCTCACGCTCCCTTCGTGACCAGCTCTCCAATGACTGACCGGCACGAGTGAACTGGAAGCATTTCACCCCGGGATACAGCACTATGTTAAGAGAGACAGAGAGATTTCATATAGTGACATGCATTAATCACAATAATGTAGACATAATTTTGCTGCACGAATCCCAGCGACCAGTTAGGTCCCACAGAGTGGATCTTCTCCGGGTCCCGTCAACTAAGCAATGTCGCCTGGCGGGACCCAGGGGAAGAGCCTTCTCTGTGGCGGCCCCGGCCCTCTGGAACCAACTCCCCCCAGAGATTAGAACTGCCCCCACCCTCCTTGCCTTTCGTAAACAACTTAAAACCCACCTTTGCCACCAGGCATG
This sequence comes from Erythrolamprus reginae, assembly GCF_031021105.1. Lineage (NCBI taxonomy): Eukaryota > Metazoa > Chordata > Lepidosauria > Squamata > Dipsadidae > Erythrolamprus > Erythrolamprus reginae. Next base: position 80,916,011 of record NC_091951.1, read on the forward strand.
GGGGAATTGAGATCCTCTTTCCCCCTAGGCCTTTACAATTCTATGCATGGTATGTATGTATGTATGTTTGGTTTTTATATTAATTGATTTCTAATCATCAATACCAAATTACTATTGTACACTGTTTTATTGTCGCTGTTAGCCGCCCCGAGTCTCTGGAGAGGGGCGGCATACAAATCCGATTAAAAATAATAATAATAATAATAATAATAATAATAATAATAATAATAATAATGATTATAGTGACATCAATTGCAGTGATTGCCATTCTCAGTGTAATTTTCACTTCTTTGTTCTGCTTAAGAAAAATGTAGGAGAAAATGGCCAGATCACGAAAAATTTCCACATGTTAATTCTTCTACCTATTGCTTCTTTCCCCACCAGAGCATTCTTCAAAACATTGATGAATTCATGTGAAGCTATGCTTCTAAACCTTTTCCAGTCTTCCGTTACAGTACATGTTTTATTGTATGCTGACATCCTAATGCTGTAGCTTCTCATGGGACAGATAGCTGTGATGTACAGATGAAGCTCCCCTACTCACGAGCCTTCTGCATTCACTTTGCAGATATCTCCAAACCAGAATATTAATTGGTGTAATATAAGTGTGATCATTTGCTGAGGTAGAGAAGGGAAATACCTTTAACTACATCTGTTATCTGAGAATTCTCAGCCTGCACTTCTGTGGTAAACTGAAGATTTGGATATGCAAAGTCTTACTTTGATAACTGCACTGACAGAGTTCTGACAGAAAAATGCAAATTTCCTTTGGATTAATAATTACCTTTAAAAAATCATTTGCATCCACAATCAAATTGTTTTCTTGATTCACACTAAATTGTTCAAACATTCTATTTTTTAGATGGCCTTTCATTGTTTAGGGCAGTGTTTTTCAACCTGTGTGCCGTGGCACACTAGTGTACCGGTGAAACATGGTCAGGTGTGCCACGAAGAAGGAAGCTCAGGTTCCGGTCTCACAACTCTTTGCTGAGAGAGAGAGAGTGAGAGTGAGAAAGAAAGAAAGCAAGAGAGAGAGAAAGAGAGAGAAAGAGAGTGTGAGAGAGAGAAAGCAAGAGAGAGAAAGAAAAGAGAGAAACAGAGAAAGCAAGAGTGAGAGAGAGAAAGCAAGAGAGAGAGAGAGAGAGAGAGAGAGAGAGAGAGAGAGAGAGAAGGAGAGGAAGGGAGAAAGAAATGAGAAAAAAGAGGAGGAAAAAAGAGAAATGAGGAAATGATTGAGACAGAGAATGAAAGGAAAGAGAGAGAAACAAAAGAAAGACAAGTGACTCTTGATTTAAAGCATATGATAAAAAGCACCCAAAGAATAAGAGAGAAAAAAACCCCAGCCCTCACCTGTTTTTGGAAATGGTTCAAGAGTGTGTATACACACATAAGGGTGGGGAGGAGACGGATGGAAAAAGAGAGGAGAATGTCTTAGGGTGTCATTTTGTGTCATTTTGGTTGGTGGTGTGCCCCAGGATTTTAAAATGTAAAAAATGTGCCGCGGCTCAAAAAAGGTTGAAAATCACTGGTTTAGGGCAGAGGTAGGCAAAGTTGGCTCTTCTATGACTTGTGGACTTCAACTCCCAGAATTCCTGACCCAATCATGCCAGCTTAGGAATTCTGGGGGTTGAAGTCCACATGTCATAGAAGAGCCAACTTTGCCTACCCCTGGTTTAGGACATTTGAGTCAATAAGGACGTCTGTCTCTCATATAATTGTTGAAATCTGAAGACGTGGAAGACTTCTGTTCTCATGGCATCCTCTGGAGTGGCCAGGATGGATAGTTCTAGTGCTCCAGCTCTATGACTGAGTTGTAACATTTTAGGACTGCCTCCCTGCCAACAATCCAGTTCTTCAACTCAGTCCTAGCTCTGAAGGATGCTCTGTAGATTTCTCCTTAGCTAAATTTAGGTTAGGATTCTCAGTGAAGAAAACTCCCTGAATTTTTTTGCCAAAAGGCAAATCTTAGCTTCTCTTTCGTATTGGATGCTGTTGGATTGTTCAGCTGTTTGGCAGTGTTCTCCACAGCTGCGAATAGAGTGAGGGTGGCTGCCCTTACTGCTTTGCTCATCAGAGGCTAGCTCCAGGCTCGGGACTAATCAGATTAGACTATAGAACCTCGTCAGGAGTGATTGTGGTCTGTTTGCAGCTCCTTGACTCTCTGCTGAAGTGGATTGCAGCTTTGAAGGGGTGCACAGCCATTTTGAAGCTCTTGTTTGTTCAAGGGAAAAAAGAGGACTGCTTCCAAAATATTTCTTTTTCCTCACATTTTAGCTGTGTTCAGAGTGTTCCACCATTTCAATTCCAGCTGATACATTTGGATTTTTCCATTATCGACTGCATATTTATTTCCTTTACACAAACAAGTATTATGAAGAACCAACTTATCAATGTTTCCCAACCTTCCAGAGTATCAATGTACATGTGTGAATTTTTTTTAAAAAAAAACACTTCACAAAAACACTGTTAGTGAGACTGAATATACAGTTGTAGGCCTTAATATGTGCAGACATTTGGTCCTTTCCTTAAAAGAGTAATGACACTCTTTCCTAGAAGCACAATGCATCTCAAAATCTTATTCCATGTGAACATGTGCCAGAAGAACAGTTCCTTGTAAAATACACTTGAAGCAGCCATTGCCATATGATCTCATGTATGTATGCAACCCTGCCAATAAGGCCACATTAATTCACTGCTATCAGTAAAATACATTGCTGTAATTATATTATTTTTGAATTGATTTTGGATATGTTTATTCTGTATTTCCAGTGACATTATATAGTTCAAGAGTAGCTTCATTCATAAATAGAAATGCTATTTATTTAAATTTGATTTATGCCATGTTTAAAAACACAGTGATACCCACAGTTCCTAATAGGCAGCATTTACTTTGCATGTTTTTAACTTGTATAGTTCACAAAACCCGTGCATAACTAATTTAAAATTGTCTTGAAAATTGGTCATTGGTGTCCTGAGAAGTTCCCAAGTTATCTCTGTGGTATTTTCTCAACAATAACTTTAAAAAATAAAGGTTTTTTATAAAGGGAGAGATTGCACAGATGTTGGCAAAGCAATTAAGTACCCTGTAGTAAGATGGTGTGGAATGTCAGTCTTAATGCAAGATGCCTGGAGGTTGTAGTAAACACACTTTTATTATGGCCATTGTAGTACATGCTAGAAGGACTTAATTAGCTAATAAGTACAGGAAGTTATTTCAGCTTTTTATTTATGAGCACCTTGAAAGATTCAGTTGGAACATGTGGCTGTGTTTAAGTTTCCTGTTTATTTTTTTCTCCTGGCTTCCCACCTCTCATCTTTGCAGCTCAGCTACATTCTTCATATTAATCTTAAATGGTCCCAGTGACAAAAGCAAAATTGTTGTTGCCACAAGACCATATTTGTGTCACTGACCTTTCAAATACCATTCGCAGATCTAGAAAGTCAGTTACTATTGTCATGTTTTCAATAGGGTGAGGAGTACGATAACATACAAGATTTGTCCAATGGGTGATGTTCCCTAAGCATACACATATCAAATTCAGGCATTTGAAAGGGTCTCACTAGTTTTCAAAGTGAGAGACTTAAGCCATCAGTGAAGGCTAGAAGTACCTAACTATAGCTGGATTATATGTATAATGTGTAGGTAAATAAACTACTGTAGCATATTGTATGGTTCCTATTTGGGGCAATTATATTTCACTTAAGTTAATCACTAAAAATAACTTATTATAATGGGAAATAGCTCTGTTACACAATCTTCCAGTCAGGAAATGAGTCATTATATATAATTTTCATGTTCAAGGATTGCTGACCTATCCTGTAATAATACAACTATTGGGCTACCACATAATCTGCATTCCGATATTTTAGAGGTTTCAATTATCACTGCTAAGTTCCATAGTAAATGAGGCCACCTTCAACCAAATTGACATCATTAGACGTTTTCATCTGATTGATTAAATCAGATACCCAGCTCTGACAATAGAGTGCCAGAAAAAGCCATGACTCTTTACGGTTGATGCTCAAATACAAAATTAAAATAACACTGAAAGGCGATATTCTAAATGAAGCCCTGAAAAGTTTTATTATGAATTAAATAATATTGACAGTTGAAACTGTACAATTTTCATCTAGAGGTAAAAAGGTTGTGTTTTCTTTTCTTTCTTTTCTTTGTCTGCTTTTTTTGGAAATATTTTACCAACGTAACATGTTCTGCCTCTTTAACTCTGAATTTGCAATGATCTCAAATGATAGGAAGTCCCACGATCCAATTCAGATTAATTTGATATCAAGGAGATCTAAGAAGACTTGCCCGAATTTTTCTTTCTTCACTTTTTTGTATTTAAAATTTGAACCTGTTTTATGGTAAACTGTCCTGAGGTCATCGGCAACAAAAACAAGAAACATTAAAATATTAATAATGAAATGAACAATGTCTTTTGTAAAAACAACAACAACAACAATACCCCCCCATAAAATAAAATTCTCAATGGAAAGTGCCTTATCAATTTTTAAAAAAATCTTAAGCATTGGTCTCATAAGTATTTGCCTGTCCATCAGGGGTGGATTACGGATTGTGTTACTGCTGCTTCATTCTGGGATGTGCTGCACGCGCTGCACAGTACTTTAAAAATCTTCTGTGCATGCACAGAAACAAAAAAAGGTGGCGCTGCTATAGGCACCGCTAAGAAAACCAGCAATCCAGGCCGCCAAGTTACTACCAATTCTATATAACTGGTCTGAATCAGAAGGAACCCAACTCTGCTGCTTACCCTGCTCAAAGGCATGAAAACTCCCAGTCTAGTCAAGGCCATAGATCATGATCTTTGTCCCATATTTAAGTATGTGGAAATATACACAATGTAGAAAATAAAGCATCAAAGAAAGAAAGTGCTAATTTTATTTTGACTTTGAAAATGATTTTTTGGGGGGATGTTCGTCTGTTTGCACAGACAGGGAAACACTTCTACAAGAATCTAAAGCTTTTGAAAAGTACATGAGAATATTTTGGAAATATGGCTTGCCTTCCAGGACTGAAGGGATGCTTCAAATGCTTGTGTGTAGAAGTAAATGTTTATTTTTTAACTTTGCCTTTTAAAATATGAAGGTGTGGGATGTGCTTAGCTTAGGAGAAAAAAAGAAAAGCAATGCAGTAGTCATGAAAAAGAAGATAATACATGGAAATGTTCCATCTCCCTTCTTTAAAAAAAACAGAAACAAAACACCATTTGGAGGTGAGATGGGAGGAAAAGAGGAGATGGATATAAGTTGTGATGTTTATTTTTACGTGAAAGGACCACCCTTTGCTTGCAGCGCCGCTGCGGTGTTCTTTTTCATAAAAATAACAATGTTTATTTTTATGTGAAGACCTCCCTTTGAAGGATCCGGGGAATGCCTCCCACGAAGAGATTCCTGGGGTGGAGCTTTGACATCACCGGCAGGTTGCTAAGGACACCAAGGTGATCACTTCCTGGATTCCTTGGAACCTGCTGATGACATCAAAGCTCCGCCCCCGGAATCTCTTCATGGGAGGGATTCCCCGTTCGGGTTCGAGTTCAGGTTCGGTTTGAGTTCGGCCGAATTTTGCGTAAAGTTCGTCCAAACTTGCCGAACCCGAACACCGTTGGGTTCGCCCATCACTAATCAATAGTGCATGCTGGGTTTCCTGAATAATATGTCATGCTCCAGTAAGAAAGTTCCTTTTATGGCTTTGTCTTAAAATTCATCAAACATGAAAAACAGCAGATTTTTAAAAGTCCCTTTTTAAGTTAAAGATTTTATGAAGTTTAAATAATTTGATAACAATATGAAACATTGAATGAACCTGACTTACAAAAAACCCACAGACTAAAAAGATGTAAACTTAATTGATTTGAATTATGCCTTGTATACGTAATGTATACTAGAAATAGTATGTTTGTCTGTTGACTTCTATTAAAATTTAGTATCTACTCTTATGTAATAACTTACTTTTTGTGAGTTTGACATGTCTTTTATATCTTCTGTGTGCATGGATATATAACATACACAATCGTGGGTGAGGATCTTGAGAAAAAGTACAGCACTATATTCAGAGGGAGGAAATACTAGACATTGTTGTCCTATAAATTTATTGATCTGTCTATCCTTCAGTTTACAGGCAGTATTAAACCAGTCAGAAAAACTGAAGTTGAGATGTTACTTACATTAGTTTATACTCATGTGATGTATTTTACTCCCCGTAGAATTGTTTAATTCATTCTGGCTGACATTAGAATGATCGTGCATGTTTCATGGTCTAGCCTTTTAAAAACTCTGTAAACACCTGCATCTTCAGCTGTTTTTAAAATAACTCATTCAATTTACACTTTAATATAGGCTGACTTAATTCACTAATGCGGAAGCTGAAATCCAATTATTCTTCTATGGTTACACTTCTCTAAATGTGTTTCTAATCATATTTCAGATTTTAAAAAGCAAAATATGAAATATATATACAAATATAAGCAAAGGTGCATAATAATAACCTATAGGAACATATGCCATGGGCACTTTCAGGCATTTTCATCTTTTAGGCATTGTTTATTAATTGTGCTATTTCTTGATAATCTACCTTCCAAATAAAAACCAGACATAATCCTATTTAATTTTTCTGAAGGCAGTCAATGTCAGCTAGAAGGTAATATGTGCTTTGACTTAAAAATTGTATCATGAAGATTCTGACTGATGTGGAAATGGCAGAATGAACTTTCTGGCAAAATAATAGAGAATCTGAAGCAGCCATGCTGAAGGTTTAATGATGTCTGAACTCAAAGCAGAAACAAGTTCTAAAACTTCATTATCTGTTTCTCCTGGTTTAGCGAAGGGGGGAAAATTGTGATATGTCACCTGACAAAGTGAGTTTGACATCCCTGCAATAGAACAAAATGTTATATGTCATACATTTATTTATAAGAGGTATTTATTATACTTTACAATTTGTATAGTTGTAAGTTATAATAAGTATAAGGTATACTGTATACCTATACCTAGAAACAAATAAATTGAGCATTTTTTATTTATTTATAACATTTATATAACCGCCCATTTTAACCAACTCTGTGCGGCTTCCAATCATGTTATCCTATAACATACAAATCAGCCCAATTTTTAGGCCAGTCTTTCTTCACTAGCTTCTTCTGTCAGAGAACCACAAAATGGCTGTGCCTGACATGTATTAGACACCATTGTGCATTTGAGAAACAATTTGTCTTTCTCAGTCTGGCTATTGATGATCTTTAATGCCAAGTCATTGTAACGGCCATCAACAAATCTAGATGCCATCGTATAAATGTATAAAACTATCTACAAACTGAACCTACTGACTTATCATTATCAGCATCTATAATACTAATAAAAATAATGGTAGAATGATTTAATTTTGCAAACCTGTACATACTGTTTTGGAAACTTAGATGATTTCTAACATTATTAATTTCAGTGCATTGAATAAATATTTAAATGTCTTATGAATGAAAGGAAAACACAGTGTCCTTCAAACACTGAACTGATTGTGGCAAATTCAGTAATTCATCATTTATGAAATAGTTCCATGATCAAGTTCAGAGTGATACTTCAATGTTCTTATAAAACCAAATTGTTCTTTCCTTCACTGCTTAGAAATCTATCTTTGTAAATAATTATAAATTGATGAATGAAAAGGAAAAATTTGACAAACTGGAATTAAATAATCTGTCCCTAGAGAAGTTTTGTTCAGTGAAACAATGACCTTATGGTGCAAATCAGGAGTTAAGCCTCATGAAAAATAAATTGCAATATGCTATCTTTATCAATCAAGAAATAACTGAAGGATAGATAGATAGATAGATGATAGATAGATAGATAGATAGATAGATAGGATAGATGATAGACAGATAGATTATAGTTTTATCTAAATGTGTACTTTTGTACCTTTTTTGAAGACCTACAAAGTAGAATTTGATTTCTCTTTCTATAATGTAACATTTTAGATTAGAAAATACATCTTATTTATAATTTTTATAAGAATTGCTGTGTAGGAGAAGAATAAGACGAGTTAGAAGGCAGAGTTAAATGTACCATGATTTTGGAGTCATTGGAGTCATTTTTGGAGCCACAACAGATGTTGTCCAGCCCACCATGAATTTCACTGTCCTTTATCTAATGCTAATGTAGCTTTGACTTTTAGTTGACTAGATTCTTATATTAGGGGTATCAATAATAAATTCTTCTGTGTTTAACATGCAACAAATGCTGCTGGCTATTTGCACCAGACATCCTGTCAACTTTGTTTTGCTGAAGAAGTATGCTAAACTTTACTTATATCAGTTCAACACCATTCTATAAATCTTTACCTCAAATTCATGCTGTGGTTGTATTTCACAAAGCAAAATTTATAAACCAAAGATGTAATACATCTTCCAAATTTGAATAGCATGTATATGTGTTAAATCTGAAGAGCAAACATTTTTAGCTTGAAGTGCGTAACATCATGTCAAAAGTAGTGATTACTTACTGGTTTACTTAAAGCCAAATTCTGAATCAGATAATGGCAATTCTTAAAAATAAAATGCAGTTCTGGATAATATAGTCAATACTGGCTGTTTATTTTCTTCAAGGGGAAATTGGGATTTGGGGGAGGCATTAGGATTATTGCAACTGATTTTGTATGTATGTGTGTTTGATTGGATTGTTCATTAGGGTTTTTTAATGGGTCTTACTGTTCTTATTAACTAATATTTGACTCTATTTATTGTATGTACTATTTGCTGTTGTAAACCGCCTTGAGTCCCATTGGGATTGAGTGGCATAGAAGTCAAATTAATTAAATTAAATTAAACTTGTCTTCATTTCTGCTGATACTTTGCATATAATATAAATTATCCTTTAGAAATTATGGTAATGTTATTATGCTCCCAAAGTGAGCAACTATTGATAGATATGCCCAGTTAATAGATAATAGATGAAATAGGTAGGTAGGTAGGTAGATAGATAGATAGATAGATAGATAGATAGATAGATAGATAGATAGATAGATAGATGCATTCATTAGAATGTATTTCATCTTTTAAAAATTCATTTGTGACTCAGTTCTACCCAAGCAGATCAGCTGCATTTTCCCCCTACATTAATCTATACCTCTCTGGCTGGGTTTTAACTATCTGAAATAATTGTGTTTCTTTAACGTTCAAACACTTGGGCTGTATCTCTTTAGCAAGGGTGTCTGAGATCCACTTTAATTAGTAGAGTTTTTTCCACTTCCTGGAGAGCAATGATCCAATTGTTCTGTTGGGAGACATTCTGCTCAATTTGCAAAGAAAAAATGATCTCACTCCCTACAGCTGCAACAAAGACATAATATTCTAAACCTAGTTCATAATATAGATTAGATCCAATCTTAAAATATTATAGAATTCTCTATTCCTTTACATGAATCAGCACTGGTATAATTCTCTAATAGATGTGAGTCCAATTGACCTCCTCCCTATTCCTGGAAATATACTCTAAATTTCTAGATGGATAAATTAAAACTAATTTCACTGGATCTGAGATCCCAAATATACCGCCTGTGTGTGGGAGATCCTTTTAAACCCCAAATTTTGTTGGGAATTTTTTTTGAGTACAGGTATTTAATGCTTGCAGATTTCCAAGAAGAAATTTCCAAGGCAACATGTCATGATTAAGATCCTCTTAATGTTTCTGCATTACAGGGACATGGTGGCTCAGTGCCTAAGATGCTGAGCTTGTCAATCAAAATTTCGGCAGTTCAACAGTTCGAATCCCTAGAGCCGCGTAATGGAGTGAGTTCCTGTTACTTGTCCCAGCTTCTGCCAACCTAACAGTTCAAAAGCATGTAAAAATGCAAGTAGAAAAATAGGGACCACCATTGATGGGAAGGTAGCAGTGTTCCACGCCCCTTTGGCATTTAGTCATGCCAGCCACATGAACACGGAGATGTCTTTAGACAGTGCTGACTTTTCAGCTTTGAAACAGAGATGAGCACCATCCCCTAGAGTCAGGAGCGACTAGCACATATGTGCAAAGGAGGCTTTTAGCTTTAATGTTTCTACGTGGTCTGTTTGTAACAAATTACAACGAGGCCTAGCTATTTATTCATTGTTTATTTGCTTTTGAACAAGTTTAAATCTGTCCTTATCCCTTGATCTTCCTAATGACAAATATCATTCTTTATAGACTTTGGATGGGTTAGGGCAGTGATGGTGAACTTTTTTGGCTTGGGTGCACGCGTGCCACATCCATAATGCAATGCCCTCACTCCCACATGAATGAGGAGAACCTCCACACTGCCTCCCCCACATGCATGTTGCCCCTCCCGCCAGTGAATATGCACAGGCCTGACTGAAGCCTCCAGAGTTCCAGTAGGCCCCTTGAGCCATTTTTCACTATCCCCAGGCTTCAGGATGATTTCCTGAACCCTGGGGACAGCAAAGAACAGCCCAATGGCCCAATTGAAAATTTATTTCTGAACTTCCGGTTGGGCCATTTTTCACCATAGGCTTCAGAAGAAAATGGCCAAAAAGAAGGCCAACAAAAACAACTGGCCAGCACACACATGTGCACTGGGGCTGACATAGGGCAACGCCTCACATACCCTCAGATATGACTCTGCATGCCACCTAGGGCATGCGTGCCATAGGTTCACCATAACTGGGGTAGAGTATGTGATAGATATGGTTGGTGTTTGTCAGGCGTTTCTGTGGATGGATATTAAAGGTCATGTATTTTAATCCCAACTTACATTCCTTCAGAACGAAGGGTAGAGAAACTTCCAAAATGATTTGGAAACAATGGTAACCTTTTGTAGTAAAAAGTGAATGAAAGCTAAAGTAGTATAGTAGTAAGATACTGGACAAGAAGCAAGGAGATTGAGGTTCTTGCCCAACTCAGTCATGAAGGTTAGCTAAGTCAGTCTCTGTTAGCTCAATCTACTCACAGAGTGATGGTTGTGTGGAAAAACAAGAACAGAGAGCCCCATGCATACCACCATAAGTCCTGAATAAAAGAATAGACGTATATCTAATAAATAAATAACTACATTTAAAGCAAAAACCCTTAATCTACAAATCTAATAAATTATTATTGAAAATCCTTAATCTACAAATCTAATAAAATTATTATTAATTATTATTAATTAATTATTTATCATCATCATCATCATCATCATCATCATGCTATAGAAAGTTTTAAAAACAAAATAAAATTTCAGCCATATTCCTTCAGCATACATGTTGAATTCAGTGATAAACATTCTGGTTTGAAAAAGGAACTGATGAAAAATGTGATTGTCTCTAACTCCTAAAGTGGAGAAGGCTTAATTAGTTAAACAGTTAATTAGTTAAACAGGGATGTGTTTTATGATTTTTATGTTTGGTTCAGGACAAGTGCCTACAACTGACTTAATGAGTGGCATGCTGATAATTCTTTAAGCTCAAATCAAGTTGTAGTGCAGATGTCAGATATCAGATATCCATACATACAACATACAATATACTGTAGGTATGTCAATACATACCCGCATAACTCTTGCTCAGCCACAGTTATGATGTTTCTGTAGATTCATTGAGGCTACTTAGGAATAAGTGCTTTTTAGTCAGAAGTCTTTCTGTGGAGAATATGTGACATCTGAACATTAAGAAAAGCTTTGTATTAATTTACCGTTGACAGAGACTTCCTACTCTTTGCCTCTGAACACATTCATCTATGACTTCATCAGATGAAATACTTACCTTTCCTTAAGTAAAGAACCCCAAAGCACTTCCTTCTAATGTTTTTCACATCTGGTCTCAAGCCTGTTCTGAGAGTCTCTGTCTTACGTGTGACCTTTTTCCATCCTTCCACCAAATTCATCATCCCATCTTCTCCCTTCTACTGTATATTTTATTATTATTATTTTTTTTATTACTTGGATTTGTATGCCGCCCCTCTCTGAAGACTCGGGGCGGCTCACAACATGTAGAATATATTGGCCTTTTAATGAAGAATGCTGGTCTCTGAGCTGAGATGCCCCCGTTTCCCCCTACCCCTCTAATTTTGGCCCAACACTTAGTACACACTGCTGTTGCCAGAGGCAGTGGTAGGGATTTATCAGACATGCAGCTTAGTGGGTGATCTTGAGCCGATAGTTATCTCCTGACCCATTCCATGTTGCAAGGATAAAAAGGATAATCTCTAAGCATACTGCGATGAAATCCTTAAAAGAAAACTGGTATATAAGTGTGATAAAAGAATGATAAGTAGTAATTTAAAAAATAGAGCCTGCTGATGCTTAAACCATCCAGTCTATTGAAGTATTGTTTAACAACTGTGTCATGCAAAACCTAGCCTTTGTAATTATATTACTGGGCCTCTTTTAGAGGAACAGGGGAAGAAACAAAGCAAAGTTTGCCTGTCTTCACTCTCCACAGTCTTGAAGATAAATAGTAGACAGAATGTCTGAAAACAAGCAGAGAGCAGACAAGACTCTTTGCCCTTGAATGAGGTTTGTGAGATCTTGAGTACTTTGCCAGCTGGCCTGTTTTCTTTGTGCTTAGAATTTGTTACTGTAGATTTGTTTTGATTTTTTTTTAAAAAAAAGATGCCATTTTAACTTTGTATAGTTTTCCTAGATACCATGTCAATGAACAATTGTACATAATTACAAGGGAGATTAGGGATAATACATAAGGGTAGTTATTTCTTATTTACCTATCAGAAAAAGAGTTCCTTCTAATAAGTGTTTATATCTTATTTTTCATTGCAAAAAATGTAATAGATTTAATTTTGACTAACCAATGTTGCTAGTTCATATAATTTTTTTTGGTAAAGTTCATTGGGTCAATCCAACTTTAAAAACAATGAAATTCCTCTGGGGACATTTTAGGAATTACGGACATACTGTAGAGGAAAATGTAAATAACGAAAGAGCAAAGAGCAGGGTCATCAAGAACACAGCCTGTTAACACAAGGATCTAATATTGAATCACTGCATCCCTATAAATTTTGTCAGCAGAAAACTTGCCGTCTCTGAGATACAGAGCTGGACAAAGCATCTGGCTGCAATAGTTTACATTCAGTCAACTGATACTGGCTGATTTCCTGAGCAATTAACTCAGTAAGTGCTATTAAAGCAATGGAATTGCCTTCAGCTTCAGGAATGAGTATTTAGGATCTTAGTCTCATGTAGAACTTTTAAAAAAATAAATTAAACAATTTGTGTAAAATTGGATGGATATAGTTATGTATAATGGCATCAGTTGTACCAAAGTTTCCTTCTAACCACAAAATGCAACAGTATTGGAACAGCTGCATTTGCAACAATTTAGCAAAGCAGCTCATCATGCTGGCTAAATTCAAATGAAAATTTACATAGATGAGAGTTGGATTCTTGGCTATTTCATTCATAATTTATCTAGTGAGCTAAAGGTTATCAAGAGGAAGATGAAATATTTATTTTGAAAGACAGCTCATGAATAATTGTTAATAGATGGAAAATATACCACGTTAGTGGACCATGAGAGTATGGTAGTATGGGGAGCAAATCAGTCTCCAAACAATGAAAATGTTGCAGATGTTGATCCTGTGCATAAATATAAAATAGGAGCAGATGATGAGGTTTGTTCTCCTGCACTTTCCCAGTATTATATCATGCCAGATTGTACAAGACAGACAGAAGTAAGTAAATAATAGCTGCTTTCTCCTCATTAGTTTAAGAAAAAAAACCCTGAACCTTAACAAGATTGAGTGGTTTTAGGTTTCGGGATATTCTGCATCAAAGTATTTACCACATTTTGTGGTGGATGGGATTGCACTATCCAAACAGATCCAGTGTGCAGTTTGGCAATCCTGGATTCATGATTCCTGCTCAAATGGTGGCAGGTGGCAGATGGCAGCATCTGCGGGAGGTGGAGGGAATTTTGTATAGCTTTGGGTTGCGTGTCACTTGTGTCCATTCCCATTCTCAGTCACTTACACTCTAGACACCTCCTGAATAGATTACAGTGCCGTGCTCTAGATAAGGCTGCCTTTGAAGAGCAACCTGAAGCTTCAAGTAGTACAGAATGCAGTGGCCCTGGAAGTTATGTGTGTTCCGAGAACTGCATCCATTGAACCTCTGCTATGCAAACTAGTGGTACATTTGAAAGAAGGATGAAGGGAAGAGAAGCTGCCATCAGGTTCAACAGAATTGGCATGCACTGTTCACCCATTTTGAGACTGTCAGAAATCAAAATGGGTGAACAGTGCAGTCAGGCGGTAGGGAAAGCAAGTAGGATGCTTGGCTGCATAGCTAGAGGTATAACAAGCAGGAAGAGGGAGATTATGATCCCGCTATATAGAGTGCTGGTGAGACCACATTTGGAATACTGTGTTCAGTTTTGGAGAGACCTCACCTACAAAAAGATATTGACAAAATTGAACAGGTCCAAAGGCGGGCTACAAGAATGGTGGAAGGTCTTAAGCATAAAACGTATCAGGAAAGACTTAATGAACTCAATCTGTATAGTCTGGAGGACAGAAGGAAAGGGGGGGACATGATCGAAACATTTAAACATGTTAAAGGGTTAAATAAGGTTCAGGAGGGAAGTGTTTTTAATAGGAAAGTGAACACAAGAACAAGGGGACACAATCTGAAGTTAGTTGGGAGAAAGATCAAAAGCAACATGAGAAAATATTATTTTACTGAAAGAGTAGTAGATCCTTGGAACAAACTTCCAGCAGACATGATAGATAAATCCACAGTAACTGAATTTAAACATGCCTGGGATAAACATATATCCATCCTAAGATAAAATACAGAAAATAGTATAAGGGCAGACTAGATGGATCATGAGGTCTTTTTCTGCCGTCAGTCTTCTATGTTTCTATGTTTCTATGGTCTGAAATGGCATAGGTTTCCTGCTTGAACAAGGGGGTGGACTAGAAGACCGCCAAAGTCCCTTCCAATTCTATTGTTCTAAGGATCCCCATAGCCAAGAAGCTTTCTTTGGCAGGATCCAGAAAGGTAGTCTTTTCTGTTGTAGCTCCCACCCTCTGGAACAAGATCACCAGTGAAGGGCTACCATTTTTTTTACTACCACACTGTGGGCATGACTTATGCAGGATGCCTGGCATTTTCTTTCAACATCTTTCAATGCAAATTGGGTGCTCTGGGTTGGAGCTCCATTTTTGCTACCCCACTGCCTTCCCCTCTGTCCGGGCAGTAGCCCACCCCTGAAGATCACCCATGATGAATATAGCCCCACCTTTCTAACCTTCTGGAAGGCCCTTAAAACTTATGATTCCCAAAGAATATGTGAAGGGGAATATGGAATATGTGAAATAGTTATACTGTCAGAACTCTCCTCTGTCATTTTATTAATTTTAAATGCTTTTCCTGGTAGATGATTATGACACCACCTAGAGCAGTGATGGCCAACCTTTTTTGGTTCGTGTGCCAAAAGATGTGGGGGTGCGGGGGGGATCACATGTGCATGTGCCCACACCCATAATTCCATGCAACCTCCCACGCATGCACATGTGACTCCCCCACGCTCATTATTCATTCCCCCCAAGTTCCAGAGCCTGGGGAGGTGAAAACAGCCTTCCCCATCCTTTGGAGGTCCTCCAGAGGACATAAATGGTCCATTTCCCAACTTTCAAATGGGCCATTTCTGGCCTCCAGGTAGGGAAGGCCATTTTTGCCCAGGTTTTTAGAAAGGCTCTGAAGCTTGGAGAGAGCGGGCATTCCCCATCTGCTTGCAAAGCTGGGAACAGCCTGTTTCCCCAACTCCTAGTGGGTCCAGAAGGCTTGAAAATCAGCTGTCCGGCATGCCAGATCTGACACTCTAGACTCAGCGTGCCACTTGTAGTACACCTGCCATAGGTTCACCATCACTGACCTAGAGTGACATACAAGTGACCATATCAATACAAGATGGCCATATTTTAAAAAAACCAACAACAAACAAGCCCCAGAAAGTCCAGCTGCCATATAAAATAAATCAATGAATAAACAAATGAATAAATGAATGAAATAGCATACATTTACATACACTATCTGCCTCTGGTCAATATGGTGATAATTTAAATTCCATCATATTTTTATTTCATTTGTTTCATTTTCTTTGGCTGTACAATCCTTTGGTTTGGAGATTGCTTTACAGAGGACAGAATTGTTTTTCTCCTCTCTTGATTTTATTTTTTTAAAACTATGAAATCCTGTGCCTGCTTATTCACAAGTAAGGGATTAGGAGGTGGTTTTAAGACTGCAACTTAACACTTACTGAAATGTTCACTCAAGCAACAAATAAGCTATTGTATAATTTTTTTAAAAAAAATCTCATTCAAGAAATGCATACATATGTGCAGGAATTCATAGTTTTCATGAGCATTTCTCATACTGATATTTTTTGAGTAACTACTTTTTATTGCTCGAAACCCTCAGATCCACTCAGAGCATCAATAACATCCTACATTATCATTTTCAAAGCCTAAATAGACATATTCCAGAGGGGTTCCAGCCCTGTGGAATCAGCCCCCCCCCCCAGAGATTTGTACTGCCCTCCCTCACATTTCGTAAGAACCTGAACCTCTATGCCATCAGGCTTGGGGTCATTAGATCCTAGAATCTGGCCAACTAATATGAGGTAGGCTTGTAGTTTGAATGTGAATGAATGATTTCTTTTTTAATGCTCCAAGGTTTTTAGAATGGGTTTTAGAATAGTTAATTATATTAATTGGATTGAATTAATTGAATTTATATTGTATACTGTTTTCTTTGATGTGCTGTGAGCTGCCCCGAGTCCTCGGAGAGGGGTGGCACTCAAATCAATCAAATCAAATCAAATCTCAAGTGAAAGGTGGAGATATTTCTTTAAAAATTAACAGCTTTCTTCTAGAAGTGTGAAGTACAAAATTAAAGAAAGTGAGATTAACAGAGGAAAACTCTAAGCATCATTCAGATTTTTCTAGGGTACAATCCTACTTACAAAATCTTACCAATCATGAAGGGTCAGGACTTATTTACAGATTAACAGAGTTGGAAGGGACCTTACAGGTCAGTGATGGTAAACTTATGGCACGCGTGCCACAGGTGGCATGCGGAGCCATATCTGAGGGCGTGCAAGGCATTGCCCTCTGCCAGCTCCAGCGCACATGTGCATGCTGGCCAGATGATTTTGGGGCTTCTTTCATTCTTTTATTCATTCATTCATTCATTCAAACAATTATAGGGTGGTAATTTGTACAAATAAGACATTAGATAAGTAATGATAAAAAGTAACAAAAGAAGACAATAGGACAGGGACGGTAGGCACAGTGGTGCGCTTATGCACGCCCCTTACAGACCTCTTAGAAAGGAGGTCAATTGTAGATAGTCTAAGGTTAAAGGTTTTGGGGCTAGGAGTAGAAACCACAGAATCAGGTAGTGCATTCCAGGCGTTGATTATTTTGCTGCTGAGGTCGCATTTTTTGCAGCCAAGTTTGGAGCGGTTGACATTTAGTTTAAATCGATTTCGTGCTCATGTGTTGTTGCGGTTGAAGGTGAAGTAGTCGTTAGAATGCCTCCTGAACCCCGGGGTTGCTAAAAAAAAGGGTCAACGGGCTAACCGGAAGTTTGTTTGGCACATTTTGTCATTTTTTGTTGTTGCTTTACTCAGGCTTCATGCGGCTTTCCTGAATCCTGGGGAGAACAAAAACAGCCCAATGGGCCTACCGGAAGTCTAGAGGCTTCAGTGAGGACTGTATGCATGCACTGGGGGAGGGGGTTATGTGCATGTGCAGGGGGGAGGGCATTCCCATTATGGGTGTGGGCACATGGGTGCATGCTATCATGCACGTTTGCACCCTTTTGGCATCCAAGCAAAAAAAGGTTCGCTATAGGTCAGGCGGAAAGGTTCAAGTTATAGGTCATCTATTCTAATTAAGGCTTTATAGAGTGGTATTAGTACCTCACCTGACCTAGGTTATATCCCTCTGTTTTATGCAATTTAGGATTGCATTGGCTTTTTTGGCTGCCACTGCACACTGCTGGATCATATTTAGCTGGTTGTCCACTAAGACTCCAAGATCCCCTTCACAGTCACTGCTATTAAGTCTGGTTTCACCCAGTTTATATGTGTACTTTTGGTTTTTTTCTGACCTAAGTGTAGGACTTTACTTTTCTCTATGTTTCTGGCATCTGAATCCAGCAAAGCCCCTTTTCCCAACAACCTCTTCTCCCCAACCTACAAATTCATCTAAACTCTACTAGTCTCACAGCTAAAGAATGTTTTCCTTATCTTTGTAAAATTTAAACATTTTCTCCTCCTTATCTTCTGTTCTGGTCACAATAAACTGACAGGATTTATTATCATGACTCTAATCTATACTCCGGTCTATCATTTCAGGTAGCTATTCTTCCTGTTTTAGCTGCTTTTTCATCTACTTCTACAGACCATGAAATAGAATCAGTTATATTTTTATTCCCATTCCATTTTGTAAAAAAATATTTTTTTTTCTGAGTGAATCTATTATCTCCAATAATCTGATAACCTTTAAGCTGTTTCTCTTTTAGGTGAGTGATTGGGAACACGTTTTATTGCTCCTGAAACAAAGTATTCCAGTCTAAAGAATGTAATTGGTGTGATTTACTACATTTTAAACATATGGGCAAGAAACACTTAGTAATAGTTGACAAAGAAGAACTAGCTGAACCTAAACGGAATTGTTTTCCTTTTTTAAAGGAAAATAGACTTTATCTCTCTTTAAGTGCATTTTTGTTTATAATGAACTATAAAATCTCAGAGTGTCTATCATTCAGGTAATTCAAAAAGGAATGTGCCGGAAAGGACTTATACTAAATTAAGTACTTAACTACTCAATGCATTTAAAAGAATCTTGTGATAAAAAAAAACCCCTTTCTTTACATCACCCAGTAAAATTCAGACACAAATCCTCCCATTCCTTATATATAATCTATTTTACATATTTTATACTTTCAGAATATTTTTTTTTAAAAATCACACATTTAAATGGATATATTTCTGTTATAACATAAATATAGATATTTGGGGCAATATGATTTGAATAGTTAACGTGTATAATAATGAGCTTTGTTTCATACTTATGGAAAACAATATAATCTCTCCATAAAAAGGGAATTGTATATATTTCAATCTCAATATCTACTCAACAAAATTTGGGGGTGTGATTAAATCGTCTTAGTGTTGTGTATTTTTGTACAGAATATAAACATCCCAGAGGTGTTAGCAGGGTATGGTAAGAAGAGACAGTATGACCTCTGTGATCATGAGATCGAAACTTTGCCCCATTTTATACATGGAATTTTTAATTTAAAAAAGACATAGAATTTTTTTAATGTGCAGACTTAATTTTATTTGTTAGACACCCTCTGAAGACACTCCTAGTATATTCTTGCTTAATGTACACATTTTAAGAGCATCAAAAGAACATCATCATATTTCAGTGCAGGTTTACAAATTAATTTTGATCCTATTTGTAATATTGTTTTTGTTTAAATCCCATAACTGGAGGGGAAAAAATGTCTGAGAAATAAGGAATCGATTTACCCAGTTGAGCACAGGATTCTTAGCTCTTATAACTGTCAGTTTGACAAATCCTCATCTATCCAACAAAGGCTGAATAAGAGCTTGCCCCCTCTTTAGATTATCCATCTTTAATAGCTGCATTACAATACAAAATGAATTGTAAGAAGAAAATATATTAGCTTAGATGAGTTAGATTTTTGCTTTTGGAGAAGAGTTTACCTAAACTTTCAATAATTTGCCAGGGAGAATTGCAGCAGATAGCTTTTTTAGTTGTTTTTCAGAAATAAGTAAGAAAAAACTTAACACTTTAAAAAAATCAAGTAAAAGCGAAGCCCTAGCTAGCCCACCGATAACTGTTAACTAGTATCTGTTTCTTAGTCATGGAGAAGACTTCACATTCCTTCTCCTAAGTGCCCATTTGTTGCAGAAGAGACGGAGTAACGACTCGGACACAAGAGCTGGATTTAAACTTGGGTCATTTTTATTATAATAAATTTGCATAATTTATTAATTAAATTAGCATGAATTAGCATAAATTTGCATAATCAACATACTTAACTATGACCCGGAACCAAATGGACCTGCAGGGTCAAACAAACACTTCCGGGGCGGAAATGACGTAAAAGGTCAACATTCCTGGGCAACTATGGGCGTAATCGATGCTGGTCCAGGTGAGGGACCTCTCCCTCACCTGAGACCCTGCCATACACTCGCATGAGGGGGGTCCCGCCGGCTCACCCCTACCCTGGGACTTCAATAGCGGGACCCAAAGACAGGTTCCCCCCAAGTGCGCAGGTAGCACCCACCATGGTCTTGGAGAGAACCTGTCAATCATCCCCAAAGATGCCCAAGGGAGAACGCGCAGTTGCTGAAACCACCCAGATTTCCGCCCCTAACCTGCCTACCCAATGACCAGAGGTAAGCCAATTAACCTAATTAAATGCAAACACCCCCTAACCGCACATCCATCTCCCCAGTGTGGAATGGGCGAAAAAACAGCCTGGCCTAATGGGCGAGGCTGCAAAAAATTCCCATTCGGCCCCCGCAGGCGACCCCTAGGCACACTGCAAAATAGGGAAGGGCGGGTGGGTGTCTGCTCAGGCAACCAGGTCCGGGCGAAAAGGCTGTTTCCCGGCCTGCTGCCCCTTAAATAGGGCCAGCAGGCCCCGCCCGGACCCGACGTCATGCCCAGCCACGTGGGCAGGGCATTCCCGGCCGAAATCTCGTCTCGCGAGATTTCGGCCGAAAACAAGATGGCGGCCGCCATCTGAAGGGTCCGAGTCTGCCCGGCCCTTCAGCAACATCGCCGTGGGGCCGGTGAGTCAGCCGGCGTTATTCTGTTCCAGGCACCAGGGCAGGCGATCTGGAGGCTGAGAAGTCTGAAATGTACCGACCTCCATTTCCCCAAAAGATCTTATTAACACCCTACCTCCTACCCCATCTTTGCACCCTGCTATTAAGTTTAGGAAGAAACCTCAAGAGTCTAGGAAAAGAGAATTGACTATCATCCATTCTTTCCACAATAAAATCGCTTTGAAGTTTTCCTCACACTTCAGCTGAAAAATGGAAGGAAGGACCGTGGAGTACATACAACTTTACAGTGGAGTTGACGTGGCTGCCTCATGGCTTTCTAACATTTGAACCTGCCATAGTACTTAGGACAGGTTTCTCACAAAGTGATCTGAATATTAGAAAGCAAATATATGAAATTAGCTAAAATTAAGCATTATAAAATAAGGTTGTCAAAGGTATTAGCAAGTCCTCTTTTGGTAAATGAAAGTATTTGTAGCTCAGGATTGAAATGGTTGGTGTTCCCTGAGCTAGTTTTCTTGAAGACATTTCATTACCCAAATTAGATAGCATCATTCGTGCTACTCAGTACTAGATGACGATGATCAAAATCTCTTTGCTCTATGTGGTCGTGATTTAAATTTGTGGTTCTCTCCCTCAGATCTGTCCAATGGGTACAGGTGCTTTCAGTACTCTGGCCAATCACTGGATGACAAGTACATGTCATTCCTAAGGCATAAAAGAGGATAAGGTGGGAAAGCAGGAAAAGAGATGGACGTAGGGACAGATGATTGGCACAATGGGAAAAACAAAAGTGTATTTCAGCTGTCCAAATGTCTCCGTTGCAAAGGTGGCATCTGAATTTGAGAACTCATGAGAGATGCTTTTAATAAAGATATAACTTCCAAGTAGCATTTTAACTGCAGCAATAGAAACTTCTTTCTCCCTTCTTTTTGCCAAGGGAAACACCCAAAGCTCAGGGAGCTAGCCAGAAGACCATTAAATCTCTATTCTTTGAATAGAAGTGCTGAGGCTCTGTTCAAAACATTCAAACCTTGATTGTGTTTAGCTCTGTGGGAATGGCAATTATCCGATTAAACCACACACGTGCACCATACGTGCATTAAAAAAGCATCTCGGAATAGCATCTATGAATTTTAGCAAGGAATGTTTCTCTTCTTACCTCTAGACCCCAAGAAATTTGTATAACTTGCTAAGCTAATGCAGAGATGAGGATGCTGGAAGTACTGTGTGCCACTGTGTCTTTTCAACACAGAGATCATATTTCAATTGGTAAACATTAAATGTTTAACTCTTAGCCTTGCAAGCGGCAGACTTTTAAAGATGTTAAGTCTGCCAAAATTGTAGTCCCTTCTTTTGGCTTGATCTCTTTGCAGCTAAGAGCCATGGAAAGGAGCTGCCAGACTTGTTTCTTTTCATTACCTGGTCTATGTCTGGCTTAACATTTAGATTTTAGAAAATGGAAAAAAGCTGTTTGTGAAATCACACAGCTCTAGAGCTCTTAGTTTCCTCTTACTATCAATGTTTATTTATTTAGTCTTGGGCTGGGTTTCAAACGGCCGAAATTGGAAACAGAGAAGGTGGCTCCGAATACCATTTATCTGTATCTAAGCAAACGTTCAATGTACTTTTAATTTAAAAGAATTGCCGTTTCCTACGAGAGGGAGATGTTTTTTCACATTGTTAAAACATTTTTAAAGGTCACTAGGTGGTCATGTCACCGGCAGGGAGCTCTTGTTTGGCAGGCAGCATTAGCAGTTAGTCACAAATGCCTCCCAAGACTCAGCATTCAAGAGGAGGTGTGCTGCAAGAAACAAATGCTCACAAACCTGAAGGCTGAAGTATAAAAAGGAGTGACAAGGGGAAAAACATTTGGAAATGTAAAACAACACCTTTAGTAGCCAAACTAGACTGCTTGGGGAGTTGAAGATTACATTTCTACTTTAAACTTCAGTTTAGAGAAGTTTACAGAAGCAGTAAAATCTTAACTACTTCGCTTAGAAGCCACCTCATTAGCAGTGGCTGAACCACTGTTAAGGCAGGCTCTGCTGCGTAGGTGGAAGTTTGCACTAGTCATTGGGAAGTTACTGGCATGCCTGATTATTTCCCCCATGCGGGAGTTGATCCATACTGGAAGGGAAGGGCAGAATTAAACCTACACCTGTGGTTTATTGCCTGGTTTGAAAAGGAATAACCCAAAGGTGCTTTTTGTAAGAGGCAACTGGACTTTCTGGTTTTTTTCTTTGAAGACATTTTGCTTTTCATCCAAGAAGCTTCTTCACTTTTGGCTGTATGATGGCAATGGAAGGATTTATATTCCTTGCAGACATTTGCATTCTTTTAGAGAGTCATTGAGGCCACTTGGAGGTTTATCTGGGTCCTTGGGGTCACCTGAGTAGTGCAAACGGGTGTGGAGCCTTCTTTTGCAGTCGATGTGGACTGTGGCTACATAGACATATATCTACCAGTCATTCAATTGACATTGAATACTCTGAAGTTTGCAATGCTAGTTTTTTTTAAATACAATTGTCATATTAGATAGTGGATTCTCTTCACTGACTGGCATAATGTTTTATTCAAAGTCATACATTGTTGTGATTCCGTCTGAGGCCCCTCAGGGAACGGCTGATCCTCTGCCGGCTTCCTGCTCAGAGGGGGAGGATGAGGAACAGGAGGTTCAGGCAGACGGGGAGGAGGAATCTCAGGCTGAGGGAGAGGGATGACAGCCAGAGTCCCCCAAGAGGGAGCTCTCCCCAGCAAGCAGCCTGGATTCCTTAGATGAAAATGCACAAGCAATAATCGATCTCCGGCAGAGAAGAGCAACACAACGAAGGGGACAATTAGCCAGGTACTTTCAGCACTAAAGAGGCAACAGCTGGGTTTGGGTGTGGTGCTCTCTGGAAAGGCTGAAAAGGCAGACCCACCCTTCCTGGCTTGTGGAGTATTATCTTTGGGAGTCCTGGGACCTGGCTGTGATCTTTGGCGTCTTGGAATTCTGGTTTGTGACTTTGAATACTGAAACCTTGGGGGGGAAAGGTATGGGTCTTATTCTCTACAGTGGTGGGTGTGCCAGCAAGAAGTCTGCTGTATTGTCTGGCCATCAGGACTCTGCTGTGAAGTCTCATAGCCTGCCTGTTGGGAAGAACAGGTTTTTCTCTGTGTTTATTTTTCAAACTATAAAGTGCTTTTGCTTTTACCAGCGTGTCTGGCTGCTTTTTCCAGTTGGTGTTGAACTCTGGGGGCACCCAGACAGAACATACATGAAGTTCAGGCAAAAGATATTTAGAATCATGGGAAACTGCCTTCTACTAGTTCACCTACTTCAGTTTTTTCTACTCATGGATGGTATGGCATTTAGACTTAGACTTATATACCACTTCATAGTGCTTTACAGCCCTCTCTAAGTGGTTTACAGAGAGTAAATATATTGTCCCCAACAATCTGGGTCCTCATTTTACCGACCTTGGAAGGATGGAAGGCTGAGTCAGCCTTGAGCCTACTGAGATTGGATCAGCCAAACTGATGGTAGCTGGTGATCAGCAGAAGTAGCTTGCAATACTACACTCTAACGACTGCACCACCAAGACTTATTACCTTGGATTTCTATATACTACTAATTGAAGATAATACCCATATTGGCTAGTGATTTTACCAACTGTAGACCCAGTGTCCAGTCAGATGAGTTTTCTTGCTTTAGTAGGATTGTAAAGCCTGTAATTTTCACACATGCTCTAAATTTTGCATTGTATTAGAGTTATGCAATCAACATTTATTAAATTTCAAATATTGAATGGAAAGCCTACTATGTCTTTTTGAATGGTGAATGGTTAGATTGTTGTTCAGAACAAAATTCTTCAACCTTAGATTCTCTGGGTATGTTGTATACAGTATGAACTTCTGCCATTTCCTTGCTGGTTGGCATGAAGCATTTGTTGGCCACTATAGTAGGATACAATGATTATTGTGAAATGCAATTAACTCTTTTAAGCAAAGGAATCAAGGACAATGCCTGTAGAAGCCTTAAATGCACAGCCTTGGTGCAGAAATGTCTTATGCTTTCTTAGTAATTTCATTTTGAGTACTGAGGAAAGGGAGAGTATCTGATAGCGAGCCACTTTGTGGGAAACCTTCTCTCCAAACGAAGTATATTGTCATTCACTGGCAACTTGAAGTACAGTATATTGTCATTCACTGGCAATACCCTCCTTACACAGGCGGATTCCTCCTGGTTTAGACCGGCTTACCCGAACCCACCATTCCCCGTAAGCTGCGACCGTGAGCAGGCGCGCACCCCCAAATACCCCCACGTGCACCCTTTTCCACGGGTGCGCGCTCCCCATCCCCCTGCCAGCCCGGGGGGGGGGGGGAGGCGGGGAGGTGCGGCAGTAGGAGTAAAGGGAGCCACGACCGCCCCTGCCTCCCCACGGTGCCTCTGGCCAAATGCGCCCCTGGCTTCTCCGCCCTGCCCCATTGCCTGCCCGATCCGCCCCCTCTCCTCCTCCGCCGCCTCCTGCCTTGAGGCAAAATCTGCCCCCTCTCCTCTGCTGCCGCCTCCTGCCTTGGGGCGTGATCTGCCCCCTCTCCTCTGCCGCTGCCTCCTGCCTTGGGGCGAGCAATCCGGGAGTCCGGAACTGTGTGGCTTTGCCCCATGAAGAGAAAACGGCCAACTTTTCCCTGCTGCCGGAGCCGTTTTCTCTTCATGGCACAAAGCCACACAGTCCCGGACTTCTCCGGTCAGCAAAGCCATCTGCCCAGGAAAGCACCGCACATTGAAAAAGTGCGATGCTTTTCCGGGCAGCCGGCTTGCTGGCCGGAGAAGCGAGCGATCCTGGAGTCCAGGACTGTGTGGCTTTGCGCCATGAAGAGAAAACGGCTCCGGCAGCAGGGAAAAGTTGGCCGGGCTAATGGGAGGCGGCACATGGCCGGGCACTGGGGATGCCTGGGAGGGCGAGGGGGCTGCTGCTGCCTCTTAGCTGCAGAGCCGGCGGGCGAAGGCAAAGACAACGGCACCCTCCACTCTCTCTCCGGCTCTCTCTCTCTCTTTCTTTTTCTCTCTGTTGCCGGCGTGGTGAATGAGAGAGAAAGAGAGAGAGAGAAAAAGGAGGGGAGAGAGAATGAGAGAGAAAGAAAGCAAGAGAGAAAGAGAGGGAAAGAAAGCAAGAGAGAGAGAAAGAGAAGGGGGAAGGAAGGAGAGGGAAAGACATAGAGGGAGGGAAGGAGGGAGAGAGAAAGAACAAAAAAGAGAGGAAGGAAGGAAGTAAGAGAGAAAGGAAGACGGATGGAGAGAGAAGGAAAGAAAGATGAAGGAAGGGAGAGAGAAAGGGGGAGGGAGAGATAGAAAGATGGGAGAGGGGGTAGTTAGATAGGGAGAGGGAAAAGGAAGGGCTTGGAGAAAGGCAGGGGGAGAGAAAGATAGAAAGGAAAGAGGGAGGGAGAGATACTAAGGAAAGAGGCAGGGAGAGATAGAAAGGAAAGAGGGAGGGAGAGATAGAAAGGAAAGAGGGAGGTAGGAGGTATTTATTTATTTATTTATTTATACTTATATGCCGCCCAGTTTCAAAGGGACTGCCGCTCAGACACTATACTTTTCCGCTCACCCTGAAAAAAAATTAGAGGGAACACTGCTCGAACCAGTAGCAGCTTGCTGGTGATAGCATGATGATGTCACCAAACTGGATTGGTCAGTGCTGATCTATGGGTGCTAACATCTTTTTTATTTATTTTTTATTTGAGGGGGGTGTATTTATTTTTTCTTGTGTGTTTCTGGCACTGTGCATGCATCACCATTTTGTTTTCAGCTTTAAAAAATTGGGGGTGGGGTTGCACTATGCACGCGCATAAAGCACATGCATGCAAAGTGTGCCTGCATGGTGCACATGTGGAACGAACTGGCACCAAGGTAAGTTGGAACTCACCCAGTGGTGGGCTATGAGCTGGAATGCTAAATTGCTCTCACCACCGTGGCTCATAAGTTCTTGGGGGGCCAGCGCGATTTTGCTTCCGCACCTGTGGAGGTAGCAAAATCACACATGGAGCCACAGGTACGCCCATGTTTCGGCTTGCATGGAAGCAAAAAAAACCTCACCGAAACATGGGTACACCTGTGGCTCCGTGCATGATTTTGCTATCACCACAGGTGCGGAAGCAAAATTGCTCTGGCTGCACAAGCACTTATGAGCCGCCGCGGCAAGCGCAATTTAGCATTCTGGCTCGTAGCCCACCACTGAACTCACCCCTGCCTCCTTAATGCTATTATTCCAATCCCTGAATCTCAGATTCCCAACCTGTAGTCCTCCAGCATGTTCTACACATTTAATTGGTAACAATTTGGGGAACAGCTGATCTAAACCAAAAATTTGAGAATCAAGCCCTAAATCAGGAAAAGAAAATAAACCTTTTTTTTTCAGATTTCTAAGCAGTTCAAGGGAAACAAACAAAATATAATCAGCAGTACACATACAGCCCCCATGCCCTACCAAACACGCCAGGCCTCCAGAATATCTAATCAAGAACTTAGACAACAAAATATAGCAGGTGTTTGTATTCCTGTTTATCTGTTGCTCGATTCCTTTCTTTAAGAAGGAAACATCCTGTAGTTCTATGGACTTTCAAGAAAATTCCATTTATTGGAAGCATTTCTTAGCATATGCACCTAGTGAGAAAGAGAATAATCTCCAAATTAAAGTGTCTGCTAATTCAGGAAAATTAACTTCTTTAAATCTTGGCACCCCAAATTAATCGCTGTTTCACTGTATCAGTAAACACTGCAGTTTATGGTGGAGGGTTAAAACACATGCATTTACCTCCTCCTGATGGTGGCAAATTACTTGGTGCCTAACTTCCCTCTTACACTTCCTAGACTTTTTTGTTATTTAAGACTGGCCAGGACATTCAGGGGGATGTGCTGCACTTTGTCTGAGATTTCACAGGATATTTTGTTTACAGCATCCTTTTTCAAATGCTGTATGTTTATAGGTGGATCTAGGCAGTAAGTCTCAACATATGATCCAAATTCAAATGTATCTTGTCATATGGTTCTTGTTACTCATGTGGCACTCCATAATCAGTGCCAAGTGGCTAGTATTTCCCAGGCAGTGTGGACATAATATAATTAAAAATAGAGCTTTCTGGTTTAAGTAAAAATATTACAATGAACACCAAGGCTAAGATTTTATTTAAGTAAATAATTATACATTCATATGTTTATTTTTTGAACAGAGTCCCTTCCTTTCTTCCCTCACTCATTGTATCAGGGAAATGCCATATTTTTCAGGGAATAAGAGATGGAAAACAAGGAAAAAAACATTCTGAACCAAACAGTGTGGTAATATATTATTTAATAAAATACCAGCGTAGCAGATACTTTTTACAAATATGCATACTTTTACAACCATGTACACCTTTTTACAAACTTTGCAGCTTTAAGTCTTGTGGACTTCAACTCCCAGAATTCCTCCTCCAGTCATGCTAGATGGGGTAATTAAAAGGCAAAAATAGCCCTATTTTTTTTTTTTAAATGATCATTTTCACCCTTCTTTTTTGCAAAAGGGGGGGGCGGGCAAAGGGTCTGGGAAGCCTGTAGGAAGCTCCTGGGTGATGGGGGATGGCCATTTTTTATCCATTTTTTCCTACAAAAATGGAGGCATTTTTACCTTCCTCCAGTCCCCGGAGCTCTCTGCAGACTCCCCAGACCCTTTGCCTAACTCATTTTTTACACACACACAAAAAAAGGTAAAAAATTGCCCATTTTTAACAGGGGCATTTTTGCTATTCATCAGCACCCAAGAGCTATTTGCAGGTGGAGGGATGGGGCTTCAAGACAGCAAAATTGGCTGCATTTGGTGTGTAAGACGCACAGAAATTTCCACCCTCTTTTAGGGGGAAAAAAGTTGTGTCTTATGCTCTGAAAAATACGGTGGGAGAGTTTGAAATTGGGCACACTATATCAATCTTGTAAATAAATATTTAAATTCACGAGAAAGTTATAAATTCATAGCTAGGGTGGTGAAAGTCGCTGATACAATATTAACATCCCTAGGAAATATGAATTTATAGATCCTGAAATACAAAATTGTCAATTGCGTACACATAGTAGCATTGATCATATATTTGCCAGGACAGCTATTCATAGGAAGAGTAGAATAATTTATCACTCAGCAGCCCCCCCAAAAAATCACTTAACAATAAAAAATACCCCACATTCTCTTCTTTCCACACAATTTCCTTTGGGTTGAAATAATGGTATTTAAGACATAAACTTGCTGTTTCTAATAACAAGTTCAGCATCTTTACTGATTTGTCCCAAATAAACAAATGTTGGTATTTTCTCTAGAGTAGTGTTTCTCAATCTCAGCAATTTTACTCTATGTGGGCTTCAACTCTTCAACTCTTTCCCACCCATGCTAGCTGGGAAATACTGGGAATTGACGTCCACACAATTTAAAGTTACTGAGTTGAGAAACTGCTTTGGATCTTCATTTCAGAAAGGAACTCCATTATTCCAATTCCTTTCTTAAATATACCTCTATCTTTAGTTTGAAAATTGTGCAGTATTAGGCCACACAGTACTAGTGCTCAGATTTGTGATGATTTCCCTCCCACAGAAAACAGAAGGACAAGGTTGGGAGACACCTTGGAGGTCTTCTAGTCCAGGGGTCTCCAACCTTGGCAACTTTAAGCCTGACGGACTTCAATTCCCAGAATTCCCCAGCCAGCTTTGCTTTGCTGGCTGGGGAATTCTGGGAGTTGAAGTCCGCCAGGCTTAAAGTTGCCAAGGTTGGAGACCCATATTCTAGCCCAATCTCCTGTTTAGGCAGGAATTCCTATACTGACAAATGGTTCTCCAAACTCTTCTTAAAAACCTCTAGTGTTGAAGCGCCAACAATTTCTGGAGGCAAGCCGTTCCACTGATAAATTGTTCTGTCAGGAAATGTCCCCTTAGTTCTAGATTGAATCTTTCTTTGAATAGGTTTCCATCCATTACTTCTTGTCTTGCCCTCAGGTACCTTGAGGAGCAGATTGTTGCCCCTCTTTTTTTGTGACAGACTGTTCTGGTCCAAGTGTAGGAATTGTTTTCTCAGACAGATAAAATTCCACGCAAATGGGAAAATCATACAGATTATGTTTATTTTCTGGTATCTTCCTTTCATAGACTTACTAATAATAAGAAATTCCTCAGAATATATGTCCATAATCTGTCCCATTACATGTGGGTGCAAAGAGATTCATTTCTCCCCATCTGCAGGCTGTTGCATGGTCCTTTGTTAAGACTTAAAAATAGCTGTTGAGAGCATGGTACAATTACCCAGCAGCCTAGTTTATAGCCCAGGGGCCAATAAGAGCACACAGATGAGGCGATATGTCATGGACAACATTACCCAATCTCTTATTACATTCCCCTAATGCAATATCAACAGCTCTTAATCTGAGCTAAATATCCATCTAGTCTCTCAGCCTCTCAAATATTAGAAGATTACGATCATGTCACTCCTAGTCATTCCCTTCGTTAGGTTAGACATAACTAGTTCCTGCAACTTTTCATCATGTTTTGGCTTCCATCCCCCTACTCATCTTTGATGCTCTTATCTACATTCTTTTTTTGTATTGAAGTAACCAGAACTGGATGTAGTATTCATATATAGTCTCACCAAGTGGTACTAATACTTCATGTGATTTTGATACTATTCCTCCACTGATGCAGCCTATGATTTCTCTGGCTATTTTTGGCAAAGGCAGCTCATTGCTGGCTCATACTTAAGTGGTTGTTCACTAGGATGCTTAGATTCCTCTCATAGTTACTGCTGTTGACTATATGTCATCTATTCCATACCTGTTCGTTTGGTTTTCTGTGCCTGAGTGTAAAACCTAATTTTTCTAAATTAAACTTAAATTTAATTTTTAAAATTCAATGTAGTTTAAATTTAGATAAAGTTCTTAGTTCAGTATACTTTTTGGAAACTTCATTTTTAGAGTTTTTACAATATAAACTTTGTCCAAAACAATGATATTAATTAATTATTAATTAGCTTAGCAAAGCAAAATACATATGATCTCACCTCTTTATTGATTATGTACACAGTGAGCATAGAGCAAATTCATTTCACACATGGTTCGGTTTCAGCTGCCAAAGTAGAATTATGGAAGTAATTGGAAGTAATTGGAAGTAATGAGAATTATAGAAGTAATTCTATGGAAGTAGAATTAAAAAGGATCATGATTGTAATATAAAATGCTGAAGATGCAATACATGAGATACTGATACAGGTATTTAAATCAGTATCTCATGTATTGCATCTTCAACATTTTAGATTACAGTCGTGATCCTTAGTTATGCTCTGGCTACAAGTAACAGAAAATTCAGTTGGTTCCATAAACCAACTAAAAATTATCCCTTGTTCATAAAGACAGTGTCTAATTTGTACATTTTGGGGAGCCCAGTATTCATTAGCAAAAAGAAGGTTACAATGAAAACAGGAAGGTAATTTTACCATATCTATTTATTATTGAAGAAAGGTTAAAAATACATGGAGTTTAATGTCATTTTTGGATAGCATCCAAAAGAACTTTAGTAAACATTAAATAATTTCCTAGTCTAGTTAATACAAGTAAAGCATTCTCTCACAGCTACATTTGAGAAGACCTGTTTCCCTGTATGTTTCCCTGCCTGTTTGAAATCAGGGTCAGTCTAATAACCTCTTTAACACATTCTTCAGCTCAATCTTTCCAAACAGCAATGGCTCATGCCAAATATTTCCTAGTCATACCACAATCAACTTCAACGATCTAACAGAAATCAATTTTACAGAAGATAACATAAGAAAGGCATTATACAATGTAAAACCATCTCTATCTATTGTACCTGATGGACTATGTGCATACTTCTTAAAAAAGCTCTTCACAACCTTGGCTGAACTTCTAAGCATAATTTTTAAAAAATCCTTCAGGACCAGTTCCTTACTCAACTTATGCTCACTAGCCATGATCATCCCTCTCTTCAAAAAAGGAGACCCAAGTAATGTTGAAAATTACACACCAATCTCTTTGGGTTGTGTCACCTGCGAAGTCATGGAATCAATCATAAAACAATCCATTACACTCCATTTAGAAACTAATAACCTACTCTCCAACAAACAATTTGTTTTTAGGAAAAAAATATCCTGTAATCTGCAACTCTTACACTGCAAAAACATATTGACCATTCAACTTGATCGGGATAAATCAATAGATGCAATTTACAAAGACTTTTATAAAGTCTTTGATTCAGTAGTACATGACAAACTACTTTTGAAACTAAAATCCTATGGCATATCTGGACCCTTATATGATTAGATAACCACATTTCTGTCTAACAGACAACAAGTGGTCAAAATAGGAAGTGCCATATCAAATCCTGCTCCTGTCAACAGTGGTGTCCCTCAAGGCAGTGTTCTAGGACCAACACTCTTCATACTCTACGTAAATGATCTTTGTGATTATGTTATAAGCAACTGTGTTTTCTTTGCTGATGATGTTAAACTATTTAACACCATTGACAATACTGCTTCCCTTCAAAAAGACCTTGATCATGTAGTAGAATGGTCAAACAATTGGCAACTTCAAATCTCAACCAACAAATGTTCTGTCTTGCATATTGGCAAAAAGAATCAGAATACAAAATACAAACTTGGAGGAAATGAACTTGTAGATGACCATGACTCTGTTAAAGACCTTGGAGTACTCATATCCAATGACCTAAGTGCTAGAGCTCACTATGACAACATTGCCAAAATGGCACTAAGAGTTGTTAGTCTAATCTTATGTAGCTTCTTCTCTGGCAATATTACACTGCTAACCAGAACTTATGAAACATTTGTTTGACCAATTCTGGAATGCAGCTCATCTGTCTGGAACCCGCATTGCATATCAGACATTAATAAAATCGAGAGAGTCCAGAAATATTTCACAAAAGAGTCCTTCACTCCTCCGCTCGCAACAAACTACTTTATTCCACCAGACTTGAAATACTGGGATTAGATAATTTACAACTACATCGCCTCCGATCAGATCTAAATGTATTTCATAAAATTATATACCAAAACTTCTTTCCTGTTAAGGACTACTTTACCTTCAAGAGCAGCAATACACGAGCACGTAATAGATTCAAACTAAATGTAAACCTCTCCAAACTCGATTGCAGAAAATACAGCTTCAGCAATAGATTGATCAATTCCTGACTCTGTGGATTCCCCAAACCCCAAAAACTTTAACCTTAGACTGTCTACAGTCGACCTCTCTCCATTTCTAAGAGGTCTGTAAGGGATGTGCATAGGTGCACCACCATGCCTACTGTCCCTGTCCTACTGTCCATTTTTATCCTTACTTTTTACTTATGTTATCTTTATACAAACTACCATTATCCTATACAAATAAATATTTATTGATAAATAAATAAATAAATAAATAAATAAATAAATAAATAAATAAATAAATAAAAAAAATATTTCTGGAGTTTGTGATCAATGCACCTCCTCTTTCTAAATATTTTCATCTGCCTTTTGTAAAAGCCTGGTTTCTTGTCTGTAACAATTTTGGGAAACATTTACCCACCAAAGAAGATCAATGAGTCACTTGCCCTGCTCAAATTTGACATTCCTGCTCCCGGAAATGCCTGCAGGGTTTCTTTTAACAAGGAAGTCATAATTAGTCGACATGAATCTGGTATCTGACTTCTTTTCATGCCTATCTTTAAACTGCTAATTAAGGAAATATTTGTGTGCTGTTGTCTGAACTTCTCCTCTCCTCGATTCTTGAAATAACTTGGATCTGTTCCATATTTCCCTCACCTCCCAGCAATGTTCTGCCTTCAGATTTGCTGCAGTTTGACACCATACAGCTTTTAAATTAAAGCTGGGACAGTTGGTTTAAGAGGTTAGCAACGAGTTTTTAAAAGATCCTCCCCCCCCCCCCCAGTGCTGTTTGTATAGTAACTTCATTAGTACTCTTCAGTCTAAGAGTAAAAGCAGTTTAAAATCTGGCATGATGGCTGCAATAACAGTATAAGATGTGCGATTATTTCCTGGTGAAATCTGGTTTGTTATTTTGAAAATAATTTTCTTGCTACCATGGTAAGAAAAATCAAACCCCAATATACTCAATGAAATGAGGATGACTTAATTAAAGCTAAAAGTTAAGAGATTCAGAAGTATATGTTTCTCAGTAAATAGGGGAAGGAAAGGGACAAAGGAAAAAGAGAGAGGGAAGGCAGGACAAAGGAAAAAGAGAGAGGGAATGCAGGAGAAAGGAAAAAGAGAGAGGGAAGGCAGGAGAAAGGAAAAAGAGAGAGGGAATGCAGGAGAAAGGAAAAAGAGAGAGGGAAGGCAGGCAACAAGTCATCCACATGCTGGTGAACATGTGTTAATATTCAGATTAAATTATTTGATTCTTTATGATATGATTTATCAATCTTCCACTTCAGATCTTTTTATTCTCATTTCTAATCTCCATTCCTGTATAAGATTGGATTCAAATTAGACTTTTTAAACTAATGGTGTCATGATTAGTTTTTTTAAAGTCTTCCATTTCCCGGAATGGAAGTACTTTAGTAGGGCTGTCAAGAATCTTAATGATTGTGGCTGCTTGTTTTTGTTCGGTCTCTACATTGTGCAATATTTTTCTCTAATTCTCAATTTCTGCAGTCATTCTCTTACATGCATTTTTCATCCAAACCATTATTCTAATAAAGCATCTTTTTTCATATTTTCCATTACTAAAGCTTCCATGAATAAAAAGTTACAATTTATTTTATTTTGGTTTGCTCAACTTACTCATCCTTAGTCCATTTTCCATTTATTGTGATGTGTGATTGATCTATGTTCTAATACTTCTTCAAGCAGATAATGTAGTTTCTTTTCCTGCATCCCACATCTTTCACTGTGCCTTTTTCACTTTCTTCACTTTCTTCCATGCATTTTTTTTCTTCAATCCCATTCCTATCCATCAAGAAATAGACTCTTTCC
Organism: Erythrolamprus reginae; assembly: GCF_031021105.1. Taxonomy (NCBI): domain Eukaryota; kingdom Metazoa; phylum Chordata; class Lepidosauria; order Squamata; family Dipsadidae; genus Erythrolamprus; species Erythrolamprus reginae. The sequence goes on from NC_091951.1 coordinate 80,950,836, forward strand.
ATTCATAACCTTTTCGGCTAATTGTACTGTTCTGGTTGGCTCTGGCCCAGCTCCTGCCCCAGAGAATGTGGAGGTGGATGCAAGGGAAACTTCAACATGTCACAGGCCTGTGTTAGAGTCAGTTCAGAGTTTAGTTTCCTCAGACGAAGAAGAAGGTGGGAATGACTCGGCACAGGGGGGCTTGGCACACAGCCCAGACAGTCAGTCTCCTTTATCTTCCATTGATTCGGATGAAGACGTTTTGGATCCACGCAAGCGCAGAATTATGCATAGAAGAGACCAAGTAAGGACATATTACAGGAGATAAGAGCGGCCACCTGTGTTTGGGTGGGGCTCCAGTAATTAGGGCTGCTGCTATAAATAGCAGCATGTGGGTTTGGCCATTGTGGAAGAGTATCTGATCGCAGTTCGTCAGGGATCCTGTGTTGCTGGTTTCTGGACTTTGTTTGTTGATTTTTCACACCTTTGAAAACAAAGCAGAGCAACGTGTGTGTGTGTGTGTGTGTGTGTCTCACTTCGTTGGAAGAAGAAGGAGTGTGAAGTTTCTTCACAGCTGCTAGCTAAGTACTTAATGATTGCTTAAGGTTAATTGTACAGACTACCCGGTTGTTTTGGGACGAGTGCTCTTTGCAATACAAAAAGAGTGCTTAGTTTATTTTGAATTTTGGGATAAAGAACATTGCTTTGAATTTTCAAACGTGTATGTGTCTGAAATTTGTACTCTTGAATTTTCGGGAGGCTCCTACCAGAGAGCCCGGCAGAACATGTACTAGTTGAGCCACAGTGGTGCAGCGGTTAGAGTGCAGTACCACAGGATAGAGGGATTTTTTTGAATACTGTACAGGTATTTAATGTTTGCTTGCAGATTTCAAAAAAGGAACATTCTTGAAATTTCCAAGGCAATATGTCATGATTAAGATCCTCTTAATGTTTCTGCATTACAGGGACGTGGTGGCTCAGTGGCTAAGATGCTGAACTTGTCGATCAGAAAGGTCAGCAGTTCGATGGTTTGAATCCCTAGTGCTGCATAATGAGATGAGCTCCTGTTACTTGTCCCAGCTTCTGCCAATCTAATAGTTCAAAAACATATGAAAATGCAAGTAGAAAAATAGGGGCCAGTTTGGTGCGCCTTTGATATTTAGTCATACCAGCCACATGAACATAGAGACGTCTTCGGACAGTGCTGGCTCTTTGGCTTTATAACAGAGATGAGCACCACCCCCTAGAGTTGGGAACAACTAACTAGCACATATATGTGAGGAGAGCCTTTGCCATTACCTTACTGCAGGCTATTTATATGAGATAAAGGAAAGACAATTGGACAGTGGACGAAAGGCACACTAGTGCACTTATGTACGCCCCTTACTGACCTCTTAGAAACCTGGAGAGGTCAATCATGGATAGTCTAAGGGAGAAATGTTGGGGGTTAGGGGTTGACACTATTGAGTCTGGTAATGAGTTCCACGCTTCGATTGTTAAAGTCATATTTTTTACAGTCAAGTTTGGAGCGGTTAGTATTAAGTTTGAATCTGTTGCGTGCTCTTGTGTTGTTGTGGTTGAAGCTGAAGTAGTCATTGATCGGTAGGACGTTGCAGCATATGATCTTGTGGGCAATACTTAAATCGTGTTTTAGGCGCCGTAGTTCTAAGCTTTCTAGACCCAGGATTGTTAGTCTATTTTCATAGGGTATTCTGTTTCAAGTGGAGGAGTGAAGGGCTCTTCTGGTGAAATATCTTTGGACGTTTTCAAGGGTGGTGATGTCCGAGATGTGGTATGGGTTCCAGACAGATGAGCTGCCGGCTGCCTGAAATTTGGCAGTTTGTATCTCACCAGGCTCAAGGTTGACTCAGCCTTCCATCCTTCCAAGGTGCGTAAAATGAGGACCCAGATTGTTGGGGGCAATATGCTGACTCTGTAAACTGCTTCAAGAGGCCTGTAAAAGCACTGTAAAGCAGTATATACAGTGATCCCTCGATTTTCGCGGGGTTTACGTTCCAAGACCTCCTGCAAAAATCGATTATCCGCGATATAGTGGTGCGGAAGTAAAAACACCATCTGCGCATGCGTGCCCTTTTTCCATGGCCGCGCAAGCGCAGATGGTGGAGCCAGGGAGTGACGAAAGTGCAACTAATACACATCTATCTAAATAAATAAAATAAACATCTCGCTGCTCGTCCGTTCGCCCGCCCGCTTGCCCGCCCACCCACCTGCTGCTCGCCGCTCGTCCGTTCGCCCGCTTGCCGCTTGTCCGTTCGCCCACCTGCTGCTCACCGCTCGTCCGTTCGCCCGCTCGCCGCTTGTCCGTTCGCCCACCTGCCGCTCGCCGTTCGTCCGTTCGCCCGCTCGCCGCTTGTCCGTTCGCCCGCCTGCCGCTCGCCGCTCGCCCGCTCGCCCGCTCGCCGCTTGTCCGTTCGCCCGCCCGCTGTTCGTTCGTTCGCCCGCCCGCCGCTCGTCCGTTCGCCCACCCGCCGCTCGCCGCTCGTCCTTTCGCCTGCCCGCTCCACCTCTCTTTCTCCTCTGCTGCAAGAGAGGCGGGACAGGCATTCTCCGGAGGCTGGTGGGTGCACGAGAGAGGGAAAGTGAGAAAAAGAGAGAGAGCAAGAGGGGGAGAGATAGAGAAAGAGAGAGAAGGAAAGAAAGAAAGAGATGAGAAAGGAAGGAAGAGAGTGAGAGAGAGGAAGAAAGAGAGAGAGAGAAGAGTGGAAGGAAGAGAGAGAGAAATGATAGAAAAAAGGGGAGAAAAAAAAGAGAAATGAGAAAATGATTGAAGCAGAGAATGACAGGAAAGAAAAAGAAAGAGACAGAGAAGTGACTCTTGGTGATGACGTATGACGTCATCGGGTGGGAAAAACCGTGGAATAGAAAAAAAACCGTGGAGTATTTTTAAATTATTATTTTTTGAAAAACCGTGGTATAGCGTTTCGCAAAAATCGAGACCGCGAAAATCGAGGGATCACTGTAAGTCTAAGTGCTATTGCTACATTAGAGATCTTCCAGTCCAATCCCCTGTTCAAGTAGAAAATCCTATACCATAGCAGATAAATGGTTATCCAATCTCTTGCTAAATTAAAAGGATTACTTTTGACAAATAATTTTAAAACAATGATTTTGAAACCATTATTTTGTTGTGGTTTGCATTCAAATTCAATTAGTATAGTACATACAATTCCTAGCCAAATCCAAATACTTCCCATTCATCATTTTCAATATGGCATCTTTTTCATGTGTTGGAATGAGAATTGCCAGAATTATTCATTTCTGGATAATTATTTTCTGGGAACACATCTTAATGAAGACTATTCCATGCAATTATATGCTTTGATCATTGAAACTGAGAATAAATAATGGTTTTATTATCCATGAATTTCTGTATCTGCTTTTTCAATTATTATCCCATGTGTATTTGTGAGTACATATGGTTTTGTGCTCTAAATCTATGTGCAAAAATGTTTAAACTTTAGCCAAGAGTACTTTCATTAAATTCAACTGAATTGCTAACTCATTTATGGGGCTGATCTGCTGCCAATGCATTCCTAACCTTGCAGTAGGACCTATGTTTTGACCATGTGGTACCGTTCTTGAAGACTAGTTAGAATCAGTGGAAAATATATACACAACATGGATTAATTTTTGATACAGGAAGTTCTTAACTTAGTGACCACAATTGGGACTTGTAACTTAATGGCTAAGCAGAAAGCCATGTGACTATGACATTTCTTTATTAACTCTACATGTCACAAGACAGTTGTGAAGTGAGCATTCGACCCCGTGGTGATCACTTGACTATGGGGTGTTGCAATGATGGAAATGTAAAGATGGATCACAAAATTATTGGGTTTTTTTGCCTAACTTTGTAACTTTGAGCTGCTGCTAAGGGAAGCAAGCAGTAAGCAAGCAAGCACTACCTGTCAAGTTAGGACATTAAAAAAAAATCAAATCTTCAGTAGTAATATTTATCTAGTGAATGGGTGTCTAACTCATGGTGTCATGTTACTGTCACATGATGCAGTGTGACATTTTCCCCCTTCACGGAACTAGAGTGGACGTGGCTTGTGCATGACGAATCCAGCCCACGGACCACCAGTTTGGCACCCCTGCTGTAGTCTTCCATCTTTTAAATCATGACCCTACAACTTTTCCAGCTTTTAAAAGATGACTAAAGAGAACTAAGAGAGCTAATGTGGTGCACAGCTATACTTCTATGTCACATCACAATATCTGAAACTTAAAACAATTTCTCAGTGTGTGGTTCTATGGATGTACCCATTCTGGATTTACTTCCCTTTGCATAGAGCAGTATTGGATCAGATTTCCTGGTTTTTGTGCAATAGTGCATGGTGGGAAAATAACATGGTGTATGAGGTCCTTATACACCACTGGCTGGCTGTAGAAAGTTTAGGAGTAGGAGCGAGCTCAGAGGAGAGAGCAGGGTGTGATGCTTTCCTCTCTCTCTATTGTTATACACCTTAGAATAATCTGTGGAGAAATGTTGGTTACGGGAGTTGTACCTATTTCTTTTTTGGGATTGGCCTCCAGAATTCATTCCTGAAAATTTCTTCTGCCAGCCAGTGCCAGAATACATACATCTAGAACAGTGATGGCGAACCTATGGCATGGGTGAGCTGTTGCCCTAGCAAAATATGTTGCATGTGTGTGCCAGCCAGCTGAATTTTAACTCACACAGAGGCTCTGGGAGGGCGTTTGTGGCTTCCAGAGAGCCTCTGGGGGAATGGGGAGGGTATTTTTACCCTCCCCTGGCTCCAGGGAAGCCTTTGTAGCCTGGGGAGGGCAAAACACAAGCTTACTGGGTCCACCAGAAGTTGAGAAACAGGCTGTTTCCGGCCTCCAGAGGGCCTCCAGGGCATGGGGGAAGCTGTTTTCACCCTCCCCAGGCATTGATTATGAGTGTTGGCACTCGTGTGCATGCTCTTTCGGCACCCGAGGGAAAAAAAGTTCACCATCACTGATCTAGAATGTCATATGTGGTATTGTATTTTTCCACAAATTATGATTTTGGGGGGCAATTGTGCAGATGTGATATAATATATTGTTTTAAAAACAAAATATGTATTCAGTACAGATAATAGAGCTCTGATCGTTTATTTAAACAATCATCAACACCGATATCCATAGTAGATTAAGAGCATGTTTGGTTGGGGGCAGAAGGTGAATGAAAGAAAGAAATTGCTTCAAATGGGATCTCTCATCACAGTTTTTCTAAAATCACCTCCTACGGAACCTAAAGTTGAATGCTCAGGGTCAGAAGGGAAAGAAAACAACAATTAAGGTGACAGGATGATTGAGTAGCTTATTTTCCATTCGCTTATGATCAGAGCATAAAAGGTGGGATATATGTTCAAGTGGTATTAATTACATGTTCATTGTTATTTTGCAATTAGTTATATATTTTAGGAGTGTCAATAGATAGTGACAATGTCTATTGTAAGTATTTTTGTAGGGTTATATTGGTCTCAATTGTACACGGGGAGAACTTGCCTTCAGAAATATTGAAGTCTTCATATTGCATTGCCTCACACTTCCAATTACTCAACTTAGTTGCTATTGATAAAGCTTAGAAGACTGTGCTCAAACTAATCAAGCTGGGGGATGAATCCAAAGTGTTGACATTATTCCCTTTTAAATAGTCTGCGAGGTACCATGGCGATGGATTAGTCTTAAAGGCTTCTGGGAGTCTGTTGAAGGGGGTTAAACTGCCTGACAGCAATCAACACCGAACATTTGTTTAATTCTACACATCATTTTTTTCAGTGCCAGCTAAAACCATTTTTGTCTATTTCATTAGCTTTCTCATAAACATTTTCTAAAAACTGAATAGAGTGTAAATCTGTTTTAGTGCATGTTTTGATCTGTTGTTAATTAGGTTCAAATATGTGTTAAATACTCTTATTTATTTTTGTTTTGTTTTTAACCCTTATTTTGAGACTAATATCTCCAACATATAAAAACTTATTTATATTTTCCTATAAATATATTATTTTCCATGTTTGGTTTATTTTAGGTGACAAAAATGTGAATTTAGATGACAGAAATGTGCACTAATCACTTGGGAACTAATATCAAGAGCATGTGGTTGGTTCACAGCTCCTGATTGTTCTAAATGACATCAAATGTTTGCAATAACTTCTAGACTTTCATCTTAGTTTGGGACCAAAATCCTTTTAATGGCTCTAATACAAGGCATACATTGTGTGTTTGAGAGGAGATAGAATAAATTTTCTTTGGACTTTATTGCTATGTCTTTATAGTGGTCTCATGACCATTTCACATTTTTTTCTGAACCAGTAGAAATGAATGATTTTAGCCCTTAAAATATTATTTAAAATCTCATCACAAACATGGGTTTTCTATCATTGCTGTTGGTATTCATAGGTTTTCATAGAGTTGAGTACACACAATTTCTGAATTTTGATCATATCACTTTCTACAGACTCTTCATATTTACATAAAGCTAGTGTAGGGTTCTGCTGAAAGCTATATATAAAACTTATAATTACAGTATATTGACTAAAATTGTTTTAGGGTTTGAGCATATTGTGTTTATTTCAACCATGAATTTATAAAATAGAACCCAATAGATTAAACACATGTATGGTTACACATATCACGTGTGCACAAACTTTGTTACACTGAATTTTAATACTTTTTCCGAATATGTGGAAAAATGTAACAGTAAAGTTACTGTTAAGATAATGATGGGTTTCCTTCTCTGAGTAGCAGAGTAGCAGGAAACATAGATTTGCAAAAATGAAAAAACAATGAAATGTAGTATGTGAGGGTTTCTTGAATTTCTCAGATTGTACTTTCAAATGCTTAAATTAGATTATCTGTTAATTGCATTTCTGTACTCATTTATGCAATTGAAACTTTTGGAAATATACCTCGCTACAAATTTCCGCACAATTTAAGATTCTCATAAAATCCCTTGGTCTGAATGAGGACATCAATAATAGTATCAAACAATAATCATTACCATTCTATGTTCATGAAATCTCTTCTGGTGGAGAAACTATTGCAGATTAGAGAATTTGAGTAGTTAATTTAAGATGCTGCTTCCATACTTTTTTTTTGCTATCAACCCTCAGTGAATATTCTGCTTAAGTGATTTATGAGAACTAACTTTGCAATTTAGGCAGTACTGAATCAAGAAGACCATTGAAAAAGATGGCTGAGTTCACATCTTGTTGATCATGTTTTATGCACAGTTGATAAGTACCATTGAAAAATAATTTGTAAAAAGTGTAATCACCCAGTTTAAAATCGTAAAACTTGCAATTGAAGAATGGATAAATATGTTTGTAGTTAAACTTGTAAAAACCAGATTTCAAAAATCACATTTTAACAATAAAAAACTGGTGAGCAACTGCCTAAGTAACTTGTGGTATGCCATAGAGTTTTCTAACATAATAAGGAAAGTAGCAAGACTTAAACTGAGTTGTTTAGATTCTTTATTAGATCAGGGTAATATATCAATTGAACATTAGTTGCGTTGAATACTGCCGTTCCAAGAAAACTTACAGTTCACATATGGTTTTGCAGAGATGGTCTTATATATGCACCAGGTATACATATAAATAATAGTATTCATGCACAATTATTTATAAAATATCCAATATTCACTTGCCAATGATGTCATAAATTAAATTACAAAAATATTATACAAATCAACCCAGGAAAAATATGTTGGGGGTTACTATGTATACAAGTTAAAATTCAACATGTATTCAAGAAGCTTAATGTGATTTTCTTCTTGGTTCTACATTTTATAAAATATTTTTCTTTTCTAAAAAAAAAAACCATTAGCCCAGAGGTTTGACTTTCTTTCTTTCTTTCTTTCTTTCTTTCTTTCTTTCTTTCTTTCCTTCCTTCCTTCCTTCCTTCCTTCTTTCTTTCTTTCTTTCTCTTTCTTTCTTTCTTTTTTCAGACAGGAAGCATTGCTTGCTGCCATTAGTGAAAAAGATGCAAACATCGCCTTGCTTGAGCTGTCTGCTTCAAAGAAAAAGAAAACGCAGGAAGAAGTGATGGCTTTGAAAAGAGAAAAAGACAGATTGGTCCATCAGCTAAAACAACAGGTTGGGAATATTTTCTCTCCATTTCTTTCTCCAAGATTATTCTTTCAATTTTTTTCCTGACTCTGAGTTAAGCCTTAAAACAAACCTTGGGACAGCTGTAGGAGAAGTGAGGATCAAAATACATGTCATCTCTCTATTATTTTCTAGTCTTTAGCTGAATGTAGAGATAGCTTATTACATACACACACATACACACACCCTACTAATTATACAACTGTAGATAGTAAGATTTTGAGATATGTTCCTCATACAGAATCCCAGTAATTGTATTTTCTGTATATTATTGCATTATTTGCTTATTTGGATGTCCAATTGTGAACCTTTTCCAGGTTTATCTGGAAGTTATATACTGCATGTATTTGGATTTCAGCACAAACCTAGCTATAATTTGCTTCAATTATAATTACCAGTTGTACATCTCTCTCTGTGTGTATACACATGTGCACACATTGTTGTCCCCAAAGCTTGCTAGCAATTAATTAACAAAATATGTTTGTGTCTTTCCCTTAAAGTTTAAAAAAATGTTACAACCCATTGTGCAATATGATTTATTGTTTTCAATATTTAATTTGAACTAGAGGAATCTGAATTTAGAATGTCAAAACCTTACCTAGCTTATACAAGTGAGACCTCAAAATAAATTAACTACTAATCAAATTAATTTAAAAAATCAAGTTATCATGTCATTTTTTTCCATTTTTGTTGAGAATACACTGTATATTTTTCAGCTACTATCCATGTTATAATTATTAGGCTTTACCAACCAGGGGGGAAATGGATCTATTGACAGGTACTTGGGCTGGCAGCATCAGATTATTAGAGATGTAATATGATCTTACCCAGTTGTCTTGAAACAGTTTGATCCTATTGGACTTGGTGAAGTAGACCGCACAACCAGAGATGAGATTCAGCAGGTTCTGACCAGTTCTGGAGGACCAAAAATTTTGAATAGTAAATGCCACCTCTGATTGACCCTACCCCATCTATTCTATGGCTCCCGAGTCCCAGCTGATCAGGAGGAAATGGGGATTTTGCAGTAACCTTCCCCTGGAGTAGGGTGGGAATGGAGATTTTACAGTATCTTTCCCTTGCCACACCCACCAAGCCACGCCCACAGAACCACTAGTAAAAAAATAATAATAATCTCACCACTGAGTGCACAACTACCTGTCGATTAGTTCTGTGTCCATTCTAGTTGATGAAAACCTCCAGGATGGAGACCTCTAGATAGATTCAGGCAGTTAGAAATGCACTGTTGCAAGAGGGATGTTCCTGGGACCTTACCTACTTTGTTCAGGTAGTCTGCAGGATTCATGGATTCATCCCAGTTACCTTTATAAATAACTGAGATAAAGACTTTTCTCCCAAGTTGTCCCAAAAGACCAATATTGATTTCAGAAATTATTCTCTAGTACTCCACTCCACTTTGGCAATTCAATTCTGACCGGCTCAAAGTTGATTCAACCTTCCATCCTTCTCAGGTAGGTAAAGTGAAGATCCAGATTGTTGGGGGCAATATGCTGATTCTGTAAACCATTTAGAGATGTCTGTAAAGAACTGAAAAGTGGTATTTAAGTGGTATATAAGAACTGCGAAGTGGTATATCTGTGTTATTGCTAGAATGCCAGTAAATAGAAATTATCCTTGGGACTGTGTGGCTTAGCTTTTACTGACATTGATGCCATGACGAATTTGATCTCTGCATGCAAGTAAGCCCATTGCTGAATTGTATCGATTTGCCCCAACTATTTAAAAAGTATAGAAAGCCTGAAACTAAGAACAACCATAAACCCCTCCAAAAAGCCCAACCCTTTGTTAAACAAGACACATACAATTTTCCTACTTTTATCTGTTTTCTTGTGCTACATAATTTTCCATTGATCACTTTATCTTCTAGACCAAGGGTGTCAAACTCACGTCATCATTTCATTTTATTTATTAGATTTGTATGCTGCCCCTCTCCGTAGATGGCATCATGTGACATATTAGGACTTTTTTTCCTTTTCGCTAAACTGGGCATGGGTATGGCCAGGGTGTGATGCATTGGCCCCTGGGCCAGGAGTTTGAATCCCTGTTCTAAACATTTAATTTTCTGGGAAATGTCTCTCTTCCTGAGTAGTCACCAAAATCCCGATTGTTGAAAAGCTTCCTTTATGAAAAATGGATGGCATTGAGTGCCAAAGATTTGCCATATAAAGGGCACATCTCATTTTTTTTCTGAGAAAGAGTAAAAAGGAATAATATTTTATTTTAATTATTGGCAATCTTAATACCTCTCAAAACTGAAGATTTCTATATAGCAGCACTTAGACTTCACAGTGCTTTGCAGCCCCCTCTAAGCAGTTTACAGAATCAGCATATTGCCCCAACAATCTGTGTCCTCATTTTACTGAACTGGGAAGGGTGGAAGGCTGAGTCAACCTTGAGCCGGTGGTGAGACCTGAAATGGCAAACTGCAGGCAGAGGGTGATCAACAGAAGTAGCCTGCAGTACTGCATTCTAATTACTGTGTCATCACGGCTCTTCATATTTAAAACTTATAGAAATTCTTTTCAGATTGGCTTCGGAACATATCACAACATTGGTTTGTTTCTCAAACAGAATTTTCTCTTCACTGGTTTTCTTCCATTTTCTTGCAAACTGTGATCACCTGACCATACTTGTAAATGCGTGTATAGAAGACAATGTAAAGCCGACTTCCCTCCATATCAGGAGGGAGATTCAGAACAGGAAAGGAAAGGGTAGAAGAGCCTGTTCTTATCCCCCCCTACCCCCCTGACTGATTTGTTTAACCAATCCTTGTTAACAGGAGAAGTTCCTGAGGATTGGAGAATGGCCAGTGTTGTGCCTATTCACAAGAAGGGCAGTAGAGAAGAAGCTGGTAACTACAGGCCAGTTAGCTTGACATCAGTGGTAGTTAAAATGATGGAGACTCTACTCAAAAAGAGGATAAATCAGCACCTTAAAAACAATAACTTATTGGACCCAAATCAGCATGGCTTTACTGAAGGCAAATCATGTCAGACTAATCTCATTGATTTCTTTGACTATGTCACAAAGGTGTTGGATGAAGGTGGTGCCGTGGATATTGCCTACCTGGACTTCAGCAAAGCCTTTGATACGGTTCCACATAAAGAGCTGATAGATAAATTAGTGAAGATTGGACTTAATCCCTGGATAGTTCAATGGATTTGCAGCTGGCTGAAGCGTAGACATCTGAGAGTTATTGTTAATGGCGAGTATTCTGAGCAGAGTCAGGTTACAAGCGGTGTGCCACAAGGGTCTGTTCTGGGTCCTATACTTTTTAATATGTTTGTGAGTGACATAGGGTAAGGTTTGGTAGGGAAGGTTTGCCTATTTGCCCATGACTCTAAAGTGTGCAATAGGGTTGATATTCCTGGAGGCGTCTGTAATATGGTAAATGATTTAGCTTTACTAGATAAATGGTCAAAGCAATGGAAACTGCAGTTTAATGTTTCCAAATGTAAAATAATGCACTTGGGGAAAAGGAATCCTCAATCTGAGTATTGTATTGGCAGTTCTGTGTTAGCAAATACTTCAAAAGAAAAGGATTTAGGGGTAGTGATTTCTGACAGTCTCAAAATGGGTGAACAGTGCAGTCAGGCGGTAGGGAAAGCAAGTAGGATGCTTGGCTGCATAGCTAGAGGTATAACAAGCAGGAAGAGGGAGATTATGATCCCGCTATATAGAATGCTGGTGAGACCACATTTGGAATACAGTATTCCCTTGCTTTTCACGGGGAATGCGTTCCGAGACCGCCCGTGAAAGTCGAATTTCCGCGAAGTAGAGATGCGGAAGTAAATACTATTTTTGGCTATGAAAAGTATCACAAGCCTTCCCTTAACACTTTAAACCCCTAAATTGCAATTTTCCATTCCCTTAGCAACCATTCAGATTATTACTCACCATATTTATTTATTAAAGTTTATTTAAAAAAATATATTTATTAAAGCCAGACGAAAGTTTGGCGATGACATATGATGGCATTGGGTGGGAAAAACCATGGTATGGGAAAAAACCCGCAAAATATTTTTTAATTAATATTTTTGAAAAACCGTGGTATAGACTTTCCGCGAAGTTCGAACCCGCGAAAATCAAGGGAACACTGTACTGTGTTCAGTTCTGGAGACCTCACCTACAAAAAGATATTGACAAAATTGAACAGGTCCAAAGACAGGCTACAAGAATGGTGGAAGGGCTTAAGCATAAAACGTATCAGGAAAGACTTAATGAACTCAATCTGTATAGTCTGGAGGACAGAAGGAAAAGGGGGGACATGATCGAAACATTTAAATATATTAAAGAGTTAAATAAGGTCCAGGAGGGAAGTGTTTTTAATAGGAAAGTGAACACAAGAACAAGGGGACACAATCTGAAGTTAGTTGGGGGAAAGATCAAAAGCAACATGAGAAAATATTATTTTACTGAAAGAGTAGTAGATCCTTGGAACAAACTTCCAGCAGACGTTGTAGATAAATCCACAGTAACTGAATTTAAACATGCCTGGGATAAACATATATCCATCCTAGATAAAATACAGAAAATAGTATAAGGGCAGACTAGATGGACCATGAGGTCTTTTTCTGCCGTCAGACTTCTATGTTTCTATGTTTCTATATCTTTTTAAAGAGCTGTGGGCTCTCCTACTCCTATATCCCAAGCATGTTCATCAACTACATTTGTGGGAAAGGGGGGCTAGGCGGTATCCTTACACAAAGCCACATTGTCTGCAAGCATCTGCAGGTACTTTTCTAGAATAAGAAAGTGCAAGATAAATGGATTTTCCTTCTCCTTCCTCCTTGGATACTCATCAGAATTCAGCCACTTGCCCATCTCTGAAATGACAAATTGAAGATTGTTCATTTTTCAATCGTTATTATCAGGAAGTTTCTTTCGCTTTTTATTTGCAAAGTTTGTAACACATAATTTAGATGTGATATCAAATTCTTTAAACCTTCAAACAGAAAGTGGTAGGCTTTTCATTGATATATCCACATGAGTGATATTTGAGATTGAAATATATGTCCTGTAACATATGGATATATTAGTGACTCAGAATAATGATGTTGAAATATCATAATTCTGTGAATGGCTAATATGTATTACTCTTTAGGAGCAATGCAATGTCCTTCTTTGGAAGGATTTGGTGACTGTTTATTCACTTATCGATGAAACAGATCTCAGAGGAACTTGCTTTTGTTTGCATTGCAAATCATACTGAAGAAAGCCATAAAATGTTAGTCTCTCTCTGATTAGAAAAAAACTAAGGATGACAGGCTGTATTTAATTATGCTTCCTTTTCCTAATGCTCTTAATTCTTTTTCTTTAAAAAAAAATAAAGTATTTGTATTATGAAAGTAACTGCTGATGTCAGGAGCCAAATCCTGATTCATGATGGGTGGAATTTATATTTATGAATCACCCAACATTTAAAAAATGATTGCCTAAAAGAAAATGTATTCTTTCAAATGCTACAATGTCCAACCAAGATTAACAAAGAAACCTGTATGGACATTATAAGAAAAAAACCATTAAAAAAATCAAAATAATGCTGGAGTAATTGTCAACAAAATAAAATAGACTTGTTAATAGTTGTAATAAATTCATGTATTATTTATTTAGGATGGAGAAATAATATCTAGTAACATACTTCTGTCTGTATAATTGTAATGTAATATCTGGTGTTATTTTTTTTTAATCACCCTTACATTAAATTGTTTGTATAATAAAGTAATGAGCTGCTTTAGCGATTTCCAGGAGTCTCACCATACCCAGTTGGAATTTTAAACTTTCAATAAACATGTTTATGGAAAAGAACATGGAACTACTTTTGTCATACACATCTAAAGCAGCTTTGTAGCAATTTAGGACTAAGCAAATTTTGTTTTGTTTGCATATTACTGTAATGCAAAATGGACTCAATTAGCATTTTTCAAAAGTCATGCAATTGACATTGGAGCAGTCTCCATTTTGGCAATTATTTATTTTTCGAAACAAATAAAAAATAAAAAAATATGTACAAAACTGCGTGCACTGAAAATACATAAAATGTCTAGCTACTTGTTGATAGAGAAGCATAGATGTATCTAAAATTATATAGGTTCCTTACTTCAGCAGGTGGTTGGACTAGAAGACCTTCAAGGTCGCTTTCAGCTATGTTATTCCATTATATAGAAATGTATATAAATAATCCTTTAGTAATGTACATACATTTGAAAAATAAAATGTGCTTTACAAATAGGTAAAAAGTGGAAAGATGGAAAAGAAAATCAGGCTGATGCATCCTTTAGTCAGTTTCAAAAAAAATTTGCCAACCACAAATTATTTGACATGCAAATTTTGTTCAGTTGTATGTTAAAGTATACTAGAAAGTAGACTAGAATGTATAGATATTAAATTTTACAAATAGAAAATCCCTAAACTGTTATCATCTGAAAATATTATTTAGATCAGAGGGAAGAAGAACAATCTTACTGTTATGTTACAAACCAAGATTTCTTCATTATTCATTCTGTCTTTCTTTACTTTATATCCACCGGATGTAGTGAAGAATAGATTGACTTAAAACATGAGGCAATGCTATTACACCTTGTGGATTACCTCAATATAACAAATTGATTCAAAGCAATTTGTTGTGATTGGATTTATGCCAAATGGTTTGATTCCATCAGAATGTGTAATGCATCACAGCATTATACTGAGGTTGAATTACCAAAACCCAAATATGTCTAGGTTTGTTTCATTCACATAATATTTGGTTGGCTATTAAGGATTGTTTATTAGGTAGATCTTAATTGCCTCTGTATTGTGTTTCTACATGCTTTTTAAAAGGTATTTCCAAGGTTAAAGTTCCAAGAATTTTAGTTAAAGTTCCTGAGAACAATGACTTTTATTATGAGAAGAAAAGATGTTTAGTGCATATTCCAGGTGCCAAATTATAAACGTACATTGGTTTCCCTTATACTTCTGAAATGTCTCCTTTAGATTAATTAGATTAGATTAGATTTATTGGATTTATATGCCGCCCCTCTCTGTAGACTCGGGGCGGCTCACAACAATGGTAAAAAACAATACATAGTAACAAATCTAATATTTAGCAATCTAAATTACAGTTTTAGATTAAAAAATCCAAAAGAAACCGCAATATATAAAAAACAAGCACACAGTCGAATCATACACAGGAACTACATGGGCAAGGGGGAGATGTTTCAATTCCCCCATGCCTGACGGCAGAGGTGGGTTTTAAGGAGTTTCCGAAAGGCAAGGAGGGTGGGGGCAATCCTAATCTCTGGGGGGAGCTGGTTCCAGAGGGTCGGAGCCACCACAGAGAAGGCTCTTCCCCTGGGTCCCACCAGACGACATTGTTTAGTCGACGGGACCTGGAGAAGGCCCACTCTGTGGGACCTAACTGGTCGCTGGGATATTCTAGTCTGATGCCAGGTACGGCTTTATAGGTCATAACCAATACTTTGAATTGTGACCAGAAACTGATCAGCAACCAGTGCAGTGTTGGAGTAACATGGGCATACTTAGAGAAGCCCATGATTGCTCTCGCAGCTGCATTCTGCACAATCTGAAATTTCCGAACATTCTTCAAAGGTAGCCCCATGTAGAGAGCATTACAGTAGTCGAGCCTCGAGGAGATGAGGGCATGAGTGACTAATTATGCATAATCAAATCAATGTTAACTCTTAATGACCACAATTAATTAAAAAAAATACATTGGGCTATAAGATCATTCACTTTTCCTCTAGATAAAAGGCTCTGGGGATATTAGCAACCCATTTAGGCCTACTGCAGCACTTGAGACCAGAGATGGGCTGCTGCCGGAATGGCTAATTGTGTGCAACTCTGTGGCTCTGGGGGATCAAGCACAATTTTGCTTCCATGCAGGGAAGTGAAAAACCTCCCTGAAACACACCCGCACATGTGTCCCTGTGAAAGATTTTGATACCTGCACAGTTGCAGGAAGCAAAATTGTGCTCGATCCCACACTCGCGCTCCAGAGCCACGGAACTGCGCACAATTAACCATCCTGGCAGCAGCCCATGTCTGCTTGAGACCATGCTACTTACATTAGCCCATTCTTCTTTATGAGCTTGGGTGGGTTTTAGATTCTGTGGGTGAGTCCAGACTCTCGATCCCACCAATGCTGGATATATTTTTTGCAATCATTCATTCATTCATTCATTCATTCATTCATTCATTCATTCATTCATTCATTTATTTATTTATTTATGTTGTTATATTGTTATTTATTTGTTTATTTTGTTATTTATTTATTTACATTATTTTGTCAAGAATGTATTAGATAATATATATAAGTGTAACCATGATTTGAATACTTGAAATTTAGTTATTTAGTTATTTAGTTATTTAGTTATTTAGTTATTTAGTTATTTAGTTATTTAGTTATTTAGTTATTTAGTTATTTAGTTATTTAGTTATTTAGTTATTTAGTTATTTAGTTATTTAGTTATTTAGTTATTTAGTTATTTAGTTATTTAGTTATTTAGTTATTTAGTTATTTAGTTATTTAGTTATTTAGTTATTTATTTATTTATTTAGTTAGTTAGTTAGTTAGTTAGTTAGTTATTAGTTAGTTAGTTAGTTAGTTAGTTAGTTATTCGATTTTTATGCTGCCCTTCTCCTTAGACTCAGGGCGGCTTACAACATGTTAGCAATAGCACTTTTTACCAGATCCAGCATATTGCCCCCACAATCTGGGTCCTCATTTTACCCACCTCGGAAGGATTGAAAGCCTTGAATCAGTGATGAAATCTGAACCGCTGACCTACAGATCTACAGTCACCTTCAGTGGCCTGCAGTACAGCACTCTACCTGCTGCGCCATCCTGAAATGAATACAAATAAAAGGGAACATTAGGACAGGAATAATAGGAACGCTGGTGCGCTTATGCACACCCCTTACAGACCTTTTAGGAATGGGGTGAGGTCAAAAGTAGACAGTCTAAGGTTAAAGTTTTGTGGGTTTGGGGGAAAAAAAGCACAGAGTCAGGTAGTGCATTCTAGGCATTGACCACTCTGTTGCTGAAGTCATATTTTCTGCAATCGAGTTTGAAGTGGTTCATATTGTGTGCTCATGTATTGTTGTGGTTGAAGCTGAAGTAGCCAGTGATAGATAAGACATAGTAGCAGATAATTTTATGAACTATACTTAGGTCATACCAAAGGCAGCAAGTTCTAAGTTGTTTAAGCCCAGAGTTTCAGGTCTGGTGGCATAAGGTATTCTCTTGTGAGCAGAGGAGTGGACGACTCTTCTCATGAATAATCTATGGACATGCTCAATTGTATTAATGTCCGATACGCAGTGTGGGTTCCAGACAGATGATCTGTCTTTGATTGCTATTCTTGATTTTGCCAGGGAAGCTTAAGCTCACTCCATCCTTTTCTCCTCCTATTGATAGGCAAATGTACTCTATCTTATTTTATTTATGCAGTTTCTTTTTATTCCAGCAGGCCTTTGGCAGATAAGTGAATTGGCTGCTAAGTTAGTTTAGCTTTTAGTTGGGCAAGCAAAGTGAGTTGTCACTGCACTTACTGTTTTTACTCTTTTTAATCTTATTATAATAGCCACCTTGAGTGCCGTTCTTTGTTAGAAATTTGGAATAAACGTTCAGCAAATATGTACAGGTCTCTTTTGTTTATTGCATGTTTATAAGCCTGTTATATTTTAAATCTGACCTTCCTCCAAGAGGTTTGAGTTAGCGTACATGCTTTGCCAAGAAAAATAATAACCAGTTCCATTTCCAAGAAGGACAAGAATCCAAGTTAGACATTCCATCCATTATATAAAACTGCTTTTTAAACTCCCCTACCATTTAGGGTGGATAGATGTCCTTCTGTTTTACTGAAATTTATTTGCAATTCTACTGTGCATTATCTTTCAGATTCAGAGCAGAAGGTGAGATCTGCTGCCCAATAAATATGTTCAGGATAGACGAGGTAGCATTGCTAGTGTGAAAAACTAAACAGACGTTTTTGCAAAACTTTACCATTCAGAAATTATTGCAATCAAATAGAAACTCCACTTTTAGTTAATAAAGGCTCTTTCTTAAACATATTTAAATCTTTAGTTTCAATAATTGCATCACATATGGGAAACATGGAGGAAACTCTTCAACCCAAAATATTCTAGGTAAACTTAACCGGGGAGGTCTGATAGACCTCAATGTGAGTGGAGGATACTTTTAAATGAGACGTATTTAAGACTCTTTAAATCATATGCCTGTCACCGTTTAGTCTGTTCTTTTAACCACAGGAAAAATTTAATGAAGAAAGCAGAGGGTGTCTTAGGGAATGTGTCTGAAAAGAGCAGGTTGAAAGATGACATAAATCATATATATTGTAGCTGTGCATCAATAAAAGAGCTATTCTGAAATGTTGCAGCCAAAGTCAAAACCTTTCCAGAATCCCATGTATTCTGAGTAGTTAATGTAGTTGTGGCCAAAATGTTATACTGAGGCACCCATTTTCATTGAAGTAGCAGTCTGGCAGTCAACCAAAAAGAGAAAGAGCTAGTTTTGGACAAGCTTTAGGGACGTTTAGCATGAGGACCACTATTAAATATATTCATCATCACAATGATAGCCCTGAGATAAAGTAGGCAACTCAAGACTAAGGCTCTTGACTAACGCAATTACAATACTTGAAAAAAGGTATTTTTTAAAAGTAGTTTAAATGTTTTATTTTGAAAGAACTGCAGAAATATTTTTCTCTCTCTTTCAACTAAGGAGGTTGATGCTAGAAAGCTAAGAATCAGAGAGATGGGTTGCATTTCACCTTCAGAGCAGTACAAGTACTCCTTGACTTTACTATCACAATTTGAGGCCAACATTTCTGTTGCTAAGCAAGACATTTGTTAAGTGAATTTTGTCCCATTTAATTATTTTTTCTTGCTACAGTTGTGAAGGGAATCACTGCAGTTATTAAGTGGTTGTTAAGTGAATCTGACTTCCCCTATCAATTTTACTTGTCCGTAGGTTGCAACGGTGATCATGTTGTTGTTGTTGTTGTTGTTGTTGTTGTTATTATTATTATTATTATTATTATTATTATTATTTATTAGATTTGTATGCCGCCCCTCTCCGAGGACTTGGAGCGGCTCACAAGAAGAAAAAAAAACCCAGTACAAATCCAATATTTAAAAAACAGTTTAAAACCCTTAACATAAAAACAATCATACATCTCATGCAGACCATACATAAAGTGGAAACAGCCCAGGGGAATCAATTTCCCCATGGCTGATGGCAGAGGTTGGTTTTGAGGAGTTTGCAAAAGGCAAGGAGAGTGGGGGCAGTCCTTATCTCTGGGGGGAGTTGATTCCAGAGGGTCGGGGCCACCACAGAGAAGGCTCTTTCCCTGGGTCCCACCAGATGATATTGTTTCATTGATGGGACGTGGAGAAGGCCAACTCTGTGGGACCTAACCGGTCACTGGGATTTGCACAGCAGAAGGCGGTCCCGGAGATATTCTGGTCCGATGCCATGAAGGGCTTTATAGGTCATAACCAACACTTTGAATTGTGACCGGGAACTGATCGGCAACCAATGCAGACTGCGGAGTGTTGGTTTAACATGAGCATACCTAGGGAAGCCCCTGATTGCTCTCGCAGCTGCATTCTGCATGATATGAAGTTTCCGAACACTCTTCAGAGGTAGCCCCATGTAAAGAGCATTACAGTAGTTGAACCTTGAGGTGATGAGGGCATGAGTGACTGTGAGTAGTGAGTCCCGGTCCAGATAGGGCCGCAACTGGTGCACCAGGCGAAACTGGGGAAACAGCCACTCCGTCTTATCAGGGTTGAGTCTGAGTCTGTTGACACCCATCCAGACCCCAACAGCCTCCAGGCACTGGCACATCACTTCCACTGCTTCGTTGACTGGACATGGGGTGAAAATGTACAGCTGGGTATCATCCGCATACTGATGATACTTCACCCCATGGCCCTGGATAATCTCACCCAGCGGTTTCATGTAAATATTAAATAGCAGGGGGGAGAGGACTGACCCCTGAGGCACCCCACAAGGGAGAGACCTAGAGGTCAACCTCTGACCCCCACACTAACACTGACTGCAACCGACCGGAGAGGTAGGACGAGAACCACTGAAGGACAGTGCCTCCCACTCCCAACCCCTCCAGCCGGCGCAGAAGGATACCATGGTTGATGGTATAGAAAACCGCTGAGAGGTCAAGAAGCACCAGGACAGAGAAAAAAACCCTGTCCCGGGCCCGCCAGAGATCATCCATCAACGCGACCAAAGCAATTTCCACGCTGAAGCTGGGCCTGAACCCTGACTGCTGAGGGCCTAGATAATTGGCTTCTTCCAAGGACCACTGGAGCTGGAGCACCACCACCTTCTCAACAACCTTTCCCATAAAGGGAAGGTTGGAGACTGGATGATAGTTGTTAAGGATGGCAGGGTCCAGGGAAGGCTTCTTGAGGAGGGGGCGCAGAAGTGCCTCCTTGTGTGGAGCTGGGGAGGACCCCCTCCCCAAAGAAGCATTGACAATTTCCTGGACTCAGCTCTGTGTCACTTCTCTGCTGGCCGAAACCAGCCAGGAGGGACACGGATCCAGTAAACAGGTGGCGAAACTCACAGTTCCAATGGCCTTGTCCACTTCATCAGGTGTCACCAGATCAAACTCTTCCCAGACAGTTGGACAAGGATGGGCCCCAGTCACCTTGACTGACTCATTGTCAGTCAACTCTGTTATCCAATCGGAGTCGAGGTCCGCCCGGATCCGAGCGACTTTATCAGCAAAAAATGAGTTAAAATCCTCGGCACTACTCTGCAAGGGCTCCCCAACTCCCCCCTGGTTAAGAAGGGAGCGGTTCACCCTAAACAGTGCGGCCAGGCGAGATTCCGCTGATGCAATCAAGGCAGCATGCTACAACAACAACAACAACAACAATAATAATAATAATAATAATAATAATAATAATATTTCAATAGCATCAGGTTGCAGAAGGCTGTTCTTTTAAAAAAATATTGTAATGGGATATGGACTGGAGATAATTTAGCCATTTTTAAATCTGGGGATATTTTGAGAATGGTAATTTTTAGAAGACAAAATCCTACATGTTATAAAGAAGAAAAATATAACTGCAATGCACACAATATGTGGATATTTAGAACCATAAATTGTTTAGCAAACTTGTTTCATGTTGAAGTGTCTGATATAAATAAAAATAGAATGTCAGTGCTGTATTAAAAGAAATCTGGTGCTTTGCTTGCAGTTGAACAAGTTAATATTTCTAGTTAGAAAAAAAATTTCAAAGATAAATGCTGTTAGTGAAATATTTACAATGATGTCAGATTTCCTCTCTGAAATAACTTGCCTGAGAGCTATAATTAAAAATTCCCCAAGGAGTGTTAAGAATAACTGATGAATTTCCCAATTGTCCTTTTTTTTATTATTAGGATGGCCAGCCAAAAATGTAAACAGAATTGGCCAAAAACTGCTTGCAAGAATTTCAATGTAGAAGCGTTCCAGCTACTTCAAGACCACAGGTGTCCGTAATATATCAGCCAGAGACAATGTTAGTGTTTGGCAATCTTCACTACTCATTAGGTCGCTATTTTGCAAAAGTTTTAGGAATCAGTAAGGTGACATTGAAATCTTATGACGTTGAAAGTGCATTAAAAAAGAAAGAAAAAACTTGCTCTTTCCTTTAAAAAAAAAAATCAACATTCTTTCATCAACTGTATCCAGGAAATGTATCCAAAAGTAGCAGACACACATTCTGTAGGGACGTAACTCAGCTACAGAACTATTGATTAATAGAAGTCTAAGGAAAGGCTAGCATGTGAAAGATCAGGAAATGTTGTCTTTTGGGATCTTTTCCTTTAATTCAGTTATGCTGTATGCAGTCCCAGGAAAGGAGCAATTAATAATGGAGAGCGGGAACAAATAATTGAACTCATAAGTCTTCCATGACTGCAACAAGAACCTGAAGACTATAAGAATTTGTAGGGGGGAGCAAAGCATTTTCAGCACTTTGTCCAGCTCAACAGCTTTATTAGATTTAGACATGGATAGCTTGCAGTTAGAAGGATGATCAGCAACATACCGTTGTCACAATCTCTGACTATGACTGCTCCTCTGATTTTGTAAGTCACTTGATAACACCTGACCTACAAGAGAAACCCCAACCAGCATATTGAAAGTGAAGGTAACCCCCACAAGTAGCAGGCTAGTTTGTAAGAGACCACACAAATTGTCCCCATTGGTGTTGCGGAATGTGTATCTCTCAGTGGTCAAGAAACAATAATGGAGAAAGGTAGAAATAAGGAAAAAATACATTTATGAAATGTGTGCAGGAGTCCAAATGGTCCTATGGAAGTTATCAATTGTTCATCCCCTTAAATCAAGATTGAATTCAAATGACTACATTGCCATACATTGTTTTCTTGACAATTGGTATGAAAGTTGTTGCCACTTCTTTTTTCATGTTTTTTTTTAAAAAAATGATATACAGCTTTGGGATTTTTTACTGGTTTTTCACCCAATTCCTAACCATGCCCTCTTTTGCTTAGCTTTTTAAGATCAGTCAGTACTGGTTGAATACTATCCACCCCAAGTCTTCGGAGAGGGGCGGCATACAAAAATAAATAAATAAATAAGTAAGTAAGTAAGTAAGTAAGTAAGTAAGTAAGTAAGTAAGTAAGTAAGTAAGTAAATAAATAAACAAACAAACAAACACACAAACACACAAACACACAAACAAACACACACATACTACATACATACATACTGTCTAACTTCTTGGAGAAGTTTTCTTCAATACTTGTAAGCTCTCATTCTTACAATTTCTTCCATCCCCCCAACCCCCCCTACTAAAGACCCATTATTCATTTTTAACATCATTACAAAACAGAACCTTCTTCATCACTCAAGGTAAAAATGACATTTCTTCGATCTTGCTATAAAGCATTTAGTAGCAGAAAAATTATGGTTCATATTGCACTCCATTTATCAGATGGGAAAAAATAAAAACCGTATCTTGTACTTCAAGTGGCAGTGGTTATTGTTGTATATATTTTCTGTTAACTATCTTAATATAGTATAATAATAGTTCCCGGATCTGTTTTTTTAAATAGTTATTCCAGAAAGTAATCTGTTCAATGAGTTGGGGTTTTTTCTGCAGGGAAAAAAAAAGCATATGAACATCTTATATTGCCCACATACATTGGTCTGAAATGTTTTCAGAGTCCAGCCATCTCCCTTTTCAAAGTGCTAATTATATAGTTGAGCCCCTTTCTTTGTGATTGTGTTCTTACATCCTTCCATATAATTACCAGTTTTATTATTTAGAATAGAGACAAATACTTTTAGCATGAGTGCAGCCTATACATTACTGACTGCACTGTTCTATACCATCCCTCCTATATGCTGCTACATTTCTTTTAACTTCCAGAGGTTGGACACGTTTAGGAAGCAGAAATCCCAAATGTGTGATGATCATAAGAGAAATGTCAATTGTCAGCATAAATTTACTCAATCACAGATGTCATGGAAATTGAAATTTGGTCGTAATAGTTTGGATAAGGGTCTTTTTGGCAGTTAAAATATGGTGCTTGCCAGTCTGTTAAGTGTCTAATATTCCAGCTGCTGTTTGTGAAAGGACAATTACCCATCAGGATTTGAAAGAAGGAGCTGTATTATGTACTTGGAATAACCAAGCCTATTTTGTAATACTGTACAATGACAGGTGTCAAAGTTGTTGCCATTAATTAAACGGCAATTTAATTCTAAAACCATTAAAGTAAATTCCCTGCCTGTCTGCTACTGTTGAAATTAGCCAACTGAAAGAGTTGACAAGGCAATTGCCAAAGTGTATTTCTAAAAATAATTTCCAGCAATCGGGAAGGCTTTGTTTGTGTTACCTTTGGGCTGAAGTAGAATGCATTTTAAGGGCCATTCTTATTGGATGAACTCATTTCATTATCCTCCACAATAATATGCCATGATAATGAAAGCAGAAAAAAAAATACAAATTGAAAATCAAAATGTGAAATGTCATGGCTATTTTTAGCATGTCTGATTTCAGTGAACATTAAATTTAAGTTTCTTGTCATTTGTGCTCCATTGGACATTGAATTTTCTTTGAACTTGGATTTCCATTTCAAAGTACAGAAAGAATAGATGTCCTGAAATCCTTGTGTAGATCACTTTATGGCTTGAAAGTGAAACCATCAGCTTGCCCACTAGTTCAGGCCATAGCTTCTTTAAATACAACCTACAGTATGTCATCTTTCTATGTAGACCAAGGGTATCAAACTTGATTTAATAATGATAATGATAGTGATGAAGATGATGATGATGATAATGACAACAACAATAATAACAACAACAATAATGATAACAGAATTGGAAAGGACCCTGGAGGTCGTCTAGTCCAACACCTGCTTAAGCAGGAAACCCTATACTAATTCAGACAGATGGTTATCCAACATCTGCTTAAACACAGTGTTGGGGCATCCACAACTTCTGGAGTTAAGATGTTCCACTGATTAACCATTCTGACTGTCAGAAAATTTCTCCTTAGTTCTAAGTTACTTCTCTCCTTGTTTAATTTATTGTTTATTGTTTATTTCATTGAGGACCACATCAGTGTGGTGTTTGACTGTGTTTGACTTGGGGGCATGGACTGCTCAATGTTGGGGGTGCCTGTGATGGCCCAAGCACTCTGCCAGCAAAAACTGAAGCTCTGGGGGGCTGCACACCTCCTGAGCTCCATTTTCACTGGTGGACAGTTGCAGGAGGTCATCAACAGTCTAAAAACAGAGCTCTGGAGGGCTGCACATAGCCCTCCTAAGCTCCATTTTCATTGGCAGAGACACTGCAGGCTGTTCCTTCATTGTTTCCAGGGCAGCCCCACAGGACAGATTGAAGCATCTTGCAGATGGGGCCCTTAGGCCTTGAGTTTGATACCTCTGATCTAGACAATGTTTTTGCCTTCTTGATACATAGAAAAAAAATGCTCCCCTCCTTTTATGCCCATAGAGGTGTCTTTCTCATCAGTATAATTGCCACATGAAGGAGATTTTTCATTTATCCAAGAAACTAAAAGGGAAAAGGAAAAGAAAAGTTTATTAAATGTTGTGCCACCCATCTCACTGATACAGCATGTCTGAACAACTTACGATGGAGCGACAAGTTAAAAAAAAGAACAATACAAGAGAATTAAAATTAGGAGAGTTAATTATGGGAAAGCTAAAACCCAAAATGATTGGTGGTCTGGGAGTGGGAATCATCTCTACTCACCAGCCACCCCCAAAACAGCATGCCTCTGTCAGGGCCCCAGGCCAAGCAACAGAGCCAAGTTTTCAGACTCTTCTGTAAGGCAAGAGTGAGAGAAGAAGAGGGGGGGGAATTAAGGTGTGTTGTGTATAGGAAGGATAAGATCTTGGATATGAGTAACTAGTTGGACTTGTTTCCTTATCTGTTTTATATATGTAAGAACAGAATGAAATAATGAAATGCATATACAAAAATGTTGGCTGGAGTTAATATCAAGATCATTGGCATCTCTGTCTCCCCCTTAGAGGAGAGATTTGGCCATACTCACAACTAGCATGCAGCCTTTGAAAAATCCTTGTGGAAAAAAATAGTTCCATAACAGTGGAAAAGCTTTACCATCTTTGTTTTATAATATAGAATGGAATAGAATAGAATAGAATAGAATAGGAGACTTTCAGATTTGGGTGGATTGATATGTTGACTAGGCTACATTATTTGGAATTCATATTATTTGGAATTCATATCTCAAAATATAATTTTTTAAAAATTCTATGTGGATACGGTCTTAAGAAAAGCTTTTCAGTAAAGTTTTCTTACTGATTTTTCATATACACTGGTACCTCTACTTACGAACTTAATTCATTCCGTGACCAGGTTCTTAAGTAGAAAGGTTTGTAAGAAGAAGCAATTTTTCCCATAGGAATCAATGTAAAAGCAAATAATGTGTGCGAATGGAGAAACCACAGGGACGGTGGAGGCCCTGTTTCCTCCCAGGAGATTCCTAGGGAGGCCCCATGGATGATTCTCCCCACCTTTTCCATCCATGTTTCCTCCCAGGAGATTCCTAGAGAGGCCCCACAGAAGCTTCTCCCTGCCTTTTCCGGTTACTGTTTCGGAGGCTCAGGTTCGTAAATGGAAAATGGTTCTTTAGAAGAGGCAAAAAAGTCATGAACAACCGGTTCTTATCTAGAAAATTTCGTAAGTACAGGCATTCGTAGGCAGAGGTACCACTGTATCTGATATTTAAAGAATATTAGGATAATCATCAAAGACTTTTAGTTCAGACCTTTTTCTACTGAGACCTGAATTAAACAGATGACGTCTGAAGATGGCCTTCAGAGCCAAGCTTACATTACAATGTAATTTTCATTGTTTGGTTGCTAACAGGATAATTGCAGAATGTATTATCCAGGGACTTTCTCTATGAAGTGATAATCCTTAAAGCTCAATCTCTTTATTATAATTTGGCTCTGCTAAATGAAATATATAGTCAGGAGAATATGTTGCCAAGGAATAATTATTTATTCAAAAGCATATTTTTCCATGTTATAATTGCTTATGTATCTGATCCCTTATTCCTCCTCCTATGTGAGCATAATTACTACTGCAAGTTTTCATAAGCATTTTGTCAGATATTATTCATAGGGAAATAATATTTGCCACTTGTGCCTTTTCATTCTATGCAATATTGTTGTCACTTCCCGATTGTGCAAATGAAATGTCTAATGCTGAAATGCAAAAACAAAATAGGAAGTTAAATTTAGAATTAAAGTGTCATTATACTTAAAGCAACTGAAATTGTGTTTTACAAGGTGAAGTCAAAATATTTTGAAGAAAAATGCAGTGTTATTGAATCATCTATCATTGAACTTACTGATTGGTTAGGAAACTATTTTAAGAAGTTAAACTAATCTTGATTAACCATATTTTCCAAAATATACCAGCATAGGGATACCAAAGTATATGTTCATAGATATATTACCAACTCAAATTGTTAGAATGCTTAATTTTAATCTGTCCAATGCTCACTGGAAACAGATTAATTTTATTCTGTCCAATGCTAACTGGAAACAATTAACTTCATATTTTAAAGACATTCATGAAACTACAGGAAATAGTGGAGGAAAAAAATCAGTAGGTGGCACTCTTCCCTCCAGATCAATATTCATCACATTACCAAGAGACCCAGTACAGTTGGAAGCATGCTTATTCCACCCCCTCCCAAAGCTTTAAACATATGGGGTCAATAACAGTTCCATTGCTTTTTTGTTTCTCAAGTGTAGAGCCCTTGAGGTCCTGGACAAATTCCAATCTAGTTAATTAATTTCTTCCTGAAAAAAACTTATACCTGGCATTATAAAGCCTTCTGACTCTTAAAAGGAATTAGTCAGGGCTGCAATATTTCACAGTATTTAATTTAAACGATTGAAAGAAAATATATAATGATCCCATATTTTTATATGCTTTTATTTTTCTTATTTCACACCCTAAAATAGGACATCTGATTGTGTCATACTTGGAAGTTTGAAACCACTGAAGATGCAATGTTCAAGTTATGCACCATGGATATAAATGTATATTTCTTATGAGAATGTCATAAGAGAAGCCAACAGGGGATCTTAAATTTTGTATTATTCTAACCAATGTGTAAGTCAGCAAAGCAATGTTCTTTTCTTCAGAAAGTTCTGATAAACAAGTTCTGATATACAAGATGCAGTTACACTGCAATAAGTCTTCAGAAGGGTAATTTGATTGTGAAATATTTTAATGTTTATTCATTTAATCGATTTATATAGATTTATATAGACTCAAAGTACCACACTTCGTATTAACTGCAGTTTTGTGTTTGCTTTGCCAATGGTTTGGATTCAGCAGGAATCAATATTAAAGGTGTTTTATTTATGTTTCAACACCATATTAAGAATATGGCATCATTCATTCACAGTTCTTATTCCACGACAAGTTTAATCCCCAACACCTCATTACAGGAAACACTTTCAGGATTGCATATATCTTTTTGTTTAACTTGTACATTTTTATAGGATACAGTTGAAAGGTAAGAAATTTAAGGCTGTTCAGTAATAAAAAAATAAACAAACAAAATGTTTTAAACATGCAAAGAAAAAATAGAGTAAGGATTAGAGTTGCTCTTTCTCAGAAAGCTGATTGCTAAAACCTTAAGAACATCTTTTCCCTTCTCCTTTTTCTAGAATTTTTTGTTTTGCTTTGCTTTGTTAGACAAAGACAATTTATTTGAGAAAGACAGTACTTGAAATCTACTAGATGTTGTGTAGATTGAAAAGGAATTTTAGCATTGGGAGCTATGTTTCAGACCATATAAAAGTTTATGACTGTAAATCTGTTAAAAAAAATCCCCAATAAATGCACAACTTTAGGATGTCACTCACCAATTCATATTAAAAGAGACTTTAAGTTTATTAAATGTGTTATTTTTTATTTTATTACCCACACATGTTGCATGTTCTAGATTATTGGCCAGGAGGACTCATCAACTATTTAACTGATAGGCGTAGATCTATAACGTGGGTGTCAAACTCACCACATTACATTGCCATCACACGATGTTTCACGATGTTTTTCCCACCTAAGGGAGCTGGGATGGGCATGGTCTGCATGTGACACAGTTGGTCTATGGGATGCCAATTTGACATCCTTAAGCTAGAAAGTTCTGATTCCCGTGTTTATCTACTAGGTAAATTTGCTCTGAGTCTCTACACTGCATTTATACAATGATGAATCTGAAATGCAAAATGCAATACTTTCAATAAAATAGGTGTGATCCATGGCCAGATTATGTGCATAGTTTAGAATATGTGGCTTTTAGAAGTATGGCTTCCTGTAAATAAACAGTCAATCTATGAAGCACATCTATCTTAATTTATGTTTTATGGTCCAGCATTAAAATTGATGGATGAGTGTGGAACTTTCAAGTCTTCGAAGAGGGGCGGCATACAAATCTAATAAATAATGATAACTTGTAGAAAAGTATGCATCTTCAGTCCATGAAGGTTTATGTGTAAGGGATTCCTGCTGACTCCATGGGGGGACTGGTTACATCTATCCATCCATCCATTTTTCTATCTATCCATCGATCCACCCACTGTCCATCCATCCATCCCAAACTTTTGTATCTGTTTGTTGGTCAGTCTGTCTATCTGTCTGTCTGTTTATATGCCTGCATGCCTGCCTACCTACCTACTTATATTTTATATATCATCTATCTCTTTCATATTTCATATTTCATCTATCAACAAGGTAGATAGATAATCTACCTACCTACCTATCATCCATGCATCCATGCATCCATGCATCCATGCATCCATGCATCTCTCTACCTACCTACCTACCTACCTACCTACCTATCTATTTCTATTATATTCTTAGTCATCAGTTCTTGAGGGCTGCGCTAGATGGGTTCTAATAGTCGCCTATTATTTGTTATCATGGAACAAAAAAAATTCAGCTAAAAAGTCAAAGGTGTTGCTGAACATGGTCAAACAATATGCTCTTGGAATTAACAGGTAATCATGACCGAGATAATCCTGAAAGTCAATTCTTTGGTGGATCCATGACAAGTTATTAAGCACAAAAATGTCACCACTTGTTCTATAATAATTGATTATCAGCTGTCATATATTTCATATAATATATTTTGTTGTAGGGAGAAATATTGCAGTAGAGATATTGCCTAATATTCTATAATTTAGTGGGTTGGGTTTTTTTTATTTCCTTCAGACTCAGAATAGAATGAAACTGATGGCAGACAACTATGATGATGACCATCATCACTATCACCACCATCATCACCATCACCATCACAGATCTCCTGGAAGGACACACCCCAATCATAGACCTTCTCCAGAACAGGTAAGACACCACTCTTCTTGTTTTGTCTTCATACTTTACTCTCTTACCAGGGCAATTTTCAAGACAAAATAAAGATTTAAAGAGAAAAAGAAAACCATGTAAGTTATCTGCTCTTTGAACTTTCTTCTAAGCAATTAAGCCAGCATACAGAATATTCGCTTCTTCAACTGTATCCCAAACAATGACACTGTGGGGTTAAGTGAAGTGAAGAAAGGATGGCTGGGCTTTTTCTTAAACCTGAGTCTCCCAGGTCCTATCCAGCACCTTAACCACTACATCATGTTGGTCCTTTATTTTATTCCCTGCAGAGTCTGTTCAAAAGAAGAAAGAACCAAGTACTGAACAAAGAAAGGTGATAGGTGTTGAAAGAGAGAGATTCTTTCATGAAAAAGTCATTTCCTCATCTTGGCCAACATGAAATAAAACTTTTGTTACTGGTGCACTGTAATACCCCACCCATGCTCTGAACACACTTTTCAAAGAGTTCTTGGCAAGATTTTTCTTCTTATTCATCTTTGATTATTGGGTCAATGTTGATATCTCACTTTTGAACAAAGAGTCCAAGGTTCCTTTAATAGAACTACAAATGAGCTCACCATTCCATTCATCTAAGGAAGGGCTTGGTTTGGAAAATGTGTTGAATAAACATGTTAATGGCAACTGATCTAATTAACGCTCCCCAAGCAAAATTATGAATTGGAATCCAGATAGATCCTTTTTAAAACTTTGTCAACTTGGGCTTGAAGGATTGCATGTGGGGAGTCGAGATGCATACATCTTTTAAAAATGGATACAAAATGTATGTTTAAAAATGTATATAACATACAAAATTGCTAACAAATTGTACATTAGAAGAAACTAGGAGAAAAGCATAACAGTTTCAGCTGCATAAATTGTCCTTCAGATTTTCTTGGTCCAATGCACACAAAAATAAGACAAAATATTTTTGTTTGAGGAGAAATGATTGCTGTTGAAAATAGAGATCTAATGAGGAGGTGAAGGAAATGACAAGTGGATCATTGTTTAGATATAAACAC
Organism: Erythrolamprus reginae; assembly: GCF_031021105.1. Taxonomy (NCBI): domain Eukaryota; kingdom Metazoa; phylum Chordata; class Lepidosauria; order Squamata; family Dipsadidae; genus Erythrolamprus; species Erythrolamprus reginae. The sequence continues at coordinate 80,981,919 of NC_091951.1, forward strand.
AAAAAGCGTACTGCTTAGTAGAAGAATTAGATTTATTTCTAAAAAGTAAAGAAAGAGTTTCAGTGTGTATTTTAGGACTTTTTTATTAGATAGTTTAAAAGTGGATGGATTTTATTAGAGGTTATTAGGCGATGTTTCAGGAGGTTGTATACAGAAATGGTAAAATGTAAATATTCTAGTCTAAATTAGTCTCATATTTCCAGAAAGGTTTGGTTTGCCCAAGGTAGCATTTGCAAATCTTTGGGCATTTCTTATTTAATTAAAAATGGGCTACATTAACCATTGGTGATCACGTAGATGGCAAATAAAGCATATGCTAGTCTGTGTTATACAAAAATTTCTAGACTGATTTAATTCCTAATATTAGAAACATAGAAACATAGAAGTCTGATGGCAGAAAAAGACCTCATGCTCCATCTAGTCTGCCCTTATACTATTTCCTGTATTTTATCTTAGGATGGATATATGTTTATCCCAGGCATGTTTAAATTCAGTTACTGTGGATTTATCCACCACGTCTGCTGGAAGTTTGTTCCAAGGATCTACTACTCTTTCAGTAAAATAATATTTTCTCATGTTGCTTTTGATCTTTCCCCCAACTAACTTCAGATTGTGTCTCCTTATTCTTGTGTTGACTTTCCTATTGGTATAAAATCACAAAAATATCCAGGATATTAATAAAATACATAGATAGAGTCAGTATAATTGAGTAGTTAACATACTGGACTAAAACTGGGAAGACCCAGACTGGTGATATTGGGTGGTCATTCTTTTGCAACAAACTTATTTCACAAGGTATTCATTTTATTTATTTATTTATTTATTTATTTATTTACTTACTTACTTACTTACTTACTTACTTACTTACTTACTTACTTACTTACTTATTTACTTATTTATTTACTTATTTATTTACTTATTTACTTATTTATTTTATTTATTTAATGAAGCATATATAATGAATACAAGCAAAGCATAAACATTAATATGCATATATAAGAGTACAAGCATGGTTTTGAGTACATAATATTTTCCAAAATACATGGTGACTTTAGGATAGGGATGATAGGCATGCTGGTGCACTTATGCATGCCCCTTACGGACATCTTAGGAATGGAGTGAAGTCAATGGTAGATAGTTTAAGGTTAAAGTTTTGGGGTTAGGGGAAGAAACTACATAGTCAGGTAATGTTTTCCAGGCACTGACCTCTCTGTTGCTGAACTTTTTTTGCAATCAAGTTTGGAGCGGTTTACATTACATTTGTATCTATTGCAAGACCATGCATTGTTGCAGTTAAAGCTGAAGCAATCATTGACAGAAAGGACATTGAGGCATATAATTTATTTATTTATTAATTAATTTAATTTAATTTATTGGATTTGTATGCCGCCCCCATGCTACACTTGGGTCAGATAGAAGGCGGTATAGTTCTACATTTTCATGGACCAAAATTTCAAGTCTGTTGGCATAAGGTATTCTGTTGCAAACAGAGGAGTGTAGTGCTTGTCTCGTGAAATATCTCTGGATACAGTGATCCCCCGCTCGTTGCGAGGGTTCCGTTCCAGGAGCCCCCGCAACGAGCGGGTTTTCGCGAAGTAGCGATGCGGAAGTAAAAACACCTTCTGCGCATGTGCAGATTGTGTTTTTATTCCCACAGCGCTAGCGAGGAGCCGAAGATTGGGGGCGGCGCGGCTGTTTGCCACCGGCATGGAGGGCTTCCTAGCAGCCCCCCAAACCCGGGTTGGGGGTCCGGGGGGCGCTGGCTCTCGCCGCTTTCGAGCTGAATCCGGGAGCGAATTCGCTCCTGGATTCAGCTCGAAAGCGGCGAGAACGAACGGCAAGGAACGCCTTTTCCACGCCGTTCATTCTCGCCGATTTCGAGCTGAATCCAGGAGCGAATTCGCTCCCGGATTCAGCTCGAAAGCGGCGAGAACGAACGGCAAGGAACGCCTTTTCCACGCCGTTCATTCTCACCGATTTCGAGCTGAATCCAGGAGCGAATTCGCTCCCGGATTCAGCTCGAAAGCGGCGAGAACGAACGGCAAGGAACGCCTTTTCCACGCCGTTCATTCTCGCCGATTTCGAGCTGAATCCAGGAGCGAATTTGCTCCCGGATTCAGCTCGAAAGCGGCGAGAACGAACGGCAAGGAACGCCTTTTCCACGCCGTTCATTCTCGCCGATTTCGAGCTGAATCCGGGAGCGAATTCGCTCCTGGATTCAGCTCGAAATCGGCGAGAATGAACGGCGTGGAAAAGGCGTTCCTTGCCGTTCGTTCTCGCCGCTTTCGAGCTGAATCCGGGAGCGAATTCGCTCCTGGATTCAACTCGAAAGCGGCGAGAACGAACGGCAAGGAACGCCTTTTCCACGCCGTTCATTCTCGCCGATTTCGAGCTGAATCCAGGAGCGAATTCGCTCCCGGATTCAGCTTGAAAGCGGCGAGAACGAACGGCAAGGAACGCCTTTTCCACGCCGTTCATTCTCGCCGATTTCGAGCTGAATCCAGGAGCGAATTTGCTCCCGGATTCAGCTCGAAAGCGGCGAGAATGAACGGCGTGGGCGGGCGAAGGGCGGGCGGCAGCGAGGAGTTTGCGTGGGCGGTGGGGAAACTCCTCGCTGACGCCAGCAAGAGGGGGAAGACCCAGGGAAGCCGCTGCCATCTACGCATGCGTGCCCGGCACGCATGCGTAGATGGTATTTTTGACTTCCGGGTTGAAAAATAGCGAAGTACCCTGTTCGCAATGGTTGGGGACGCAATAAACGGGGGATCACTAATTGTATTAATGTCTGTAGTGTGGGTTCCAGATGGATTAGCTGTATTTGAGAATTGGTCTGGCAAATGACTTTGCAGGTGACGCAGCACAAGGAAATTGGTCTGTAATTTTCAACTAGACTGGGCTCTCCCTTTTTGAAGATAGGGATGACCATGGCTAGTGAACATAGGTTTGTAGAGAGCTGGTCCTGAAGGATTTATCAAAAATTATGCTCAGTGGGCTTGAGAAATTGTGGATATAAACCAAATGAATGAGATAATTCTTTTACTTCATTCTGTTAGACCTTATTGTTTCTTGTATATGGAAGATCAACACTGTGCTGTCACCACAGACATAAATAGTTAGCTTGTATTAACTAAGACATGTTTCTTTAAGACATTGCATTAATGTAATTTTACATTTGACCATATCTGTGTATTCCTATTGGCTCTGACCCAGGATGAGGGGTAATTGGAGAGAACATCCAGAAAGTTTTTTGTTTTTTCACTAAGCAAGTCAGCATGTAAAAGCAACATGTAGAACTGCATGAGGGCAGACCCAGGGTCAATTTAACCTCTTTTCTAAGTTATTGATTGGGAATGCCTGCAAATAAAATAATCTTTAATATCTCATTGTACTGAGTTAATACTCTGGGAAAGCCCTCCCCCCAGCTTGATCAGTATAAACACCTTCTGAGATTTTGTTTTTAAAGGTCCTATATATGATAGAAAACTGGAGTCTTTTCAGGTCACGGTGAGTGAGAAATGAAATCCCTTATGTGGCAATCACTTTGTTAAAAAAAAGTAAATTTGTCTGCAAATGGTAGAAAAGCTTTCACAAGCCTGGGGCCAGTAGAAACATGTCTGATAGTTCAAACCACCAGTTATAGGCAGCAGACAAGAAGACAAGAATAGGATGCCTTATTTTAGTTCCCTTACACCATACTTTTGGGGAGAGGGAAAAAATAAACATGATTTCATAAGGTGAGTACATTATTTTCACTAGATTTACTTTAAGTTGAGATGTTAATTCTTTGTGCTCAAGGACATGAAAGTCATCTATTACAAGTCTGGTCAGGCAAGCTTTTTTTGATTATTGAAAAAGGAGAAGCAGAATTCTTAAACTTGTGATGATTGTGGTGTAAGGCATTTTTAATTAATCTTAGGTCCTAGTAAATATTCCAGAAGTATTTTATTTGAAAAACATCTAAGATGTGGGCAGATTCTGTATCCTATTTGTGACCGGAGACACTGAGGGGGTGGACATTTTACTGGAGTTTTCCAAAGGACAAGAAATTTTTCAAATGTTTTTAAGAAAGGGAATCTTTCTTTTTTAACATAACAACAAAATTTATTTGTTTTCTACTCTGTCCTGCTCAGCAAGGGAGCTGCCTCTAGATGACCTTAGCTGATCTCAGAAAGATAAACAGGGCTGGACTTGGTTATTGTTTGGATAGGTAAAAATCAAGACATATCAGTGCTCATTAGGAAGTATATATATAGTATTATTAGGAATATACTATTATTTATTTATTATTATTTATTAGATTTGTATGCTGCTCCTCTCCGTAGACTCAGGGCGGTTCACAACATAATAAACAATTTGTAACAAATCTAATAATTTAAAAAACATTTTAAAAACCCCATTATTAAGCAGACATACATACAAACAAACATACCATACATAAAGTGTATAGGCCCGGAGGAGATATCTCAGTTCCCCCATGCCTGGCGGCAAAGGTGGGTTTTAAGGAGTTTATGAAAGGCAAGGAGGGTGGGGGCAGTTCTAATCTCCGGGATTTGGGGCCACCACAGAGAAGGCTCTTCCCCTGGGACCTGCCAAACGACATTGTTTAGTCGACGGGACCCGGAGAAGGCCAGCTCTGTGGGACCTAATCGGTTGCTGGGATTCGTGCGGCAGAAGGCGGTCCTGGAGATATTCTGGTCCGATGCCATGAAGGTCTTTATAGTTCACAACCATCACTATAGTATATACTACTATACTAGATGCTATTCTATTCTGTGCTGTGCTGTGGTTTGCTGTGCTATTCTATGCTATGTTTGCTATGCTATATTAATAATATAAGACTTGGCTGTTAAAGATGCTGAACTTGTCAGCCTGAGTTTGAGACCCGAATGCTGCAAAATGAGGTGAGCTCCCATTACTTGCCTCAGCTCCTGCCCACTTAGCAGTTCAAAAGCACACAAATGCAAGTAGATTAATAAGTACCACTTTTGGCATATAGCCATTCTGGCTACATCACCACAGAAAAATGTCTTCAGAAAATGCTGGCTCCCTCAGCCAAGAAATGCCTTAGAGTCAGACAGGGACAGGATGTATTTATTTCACCTTTATCAAGGTAATATATATATACATATATACATTACCGTCTGCTGCCGCACGAATCCCAGCGACCGATTAGGTCCCACAGAGTGGGCCTTCTCCGGGTCCCGTCAACTAAACAATGTCAGTTGGCGGGCCCCAGGGGCAGAGCCTTCTCTGTGGCGGCCCCGACCCTCTGGAACCAACTCCCCCCGGAGATTAGAACTGCCCCTACTCTCCTTGCCTTTCGTAAGCTCCTTAAGACCCACCTTTGTCGTCAGGCATGGGGGAACTGAGACATCCCCCCCGGGCATATACAATTTATGAATTGTATGTCTGTATGTATATTTGTTTAGAAAATGGGGTTTTTAAAAATATTTTTAAACTGTAATATAGATTTGTTGTAAATTGTTTCACTTTGTTGTGAGCCGCCCCGAGTCTGCGGAGAGGGGCGGCATACAAATCTAAATAATAAATAAATAAATAAAAATAAATACAGATGATAGGTAGCTGGTTGATAGATAGATGGATGGATGGATGGATGGATGGATGGATGGATGATAGATAGATAGATAGATAGATAGATAGATAGATATGATAATCAACAAAACAACATGAAGATGACCTAATCTAGAGGGAATTTTTTATCTTGTCTCGCCGAAGAATGCTTGAAGAGCAACATTTTCATCATCAAATATGTACATTATTTTTACCAATGGCTTAAAGTAACTGTTTTCTGAAGAATTACTTGAACAGGTGAACAAGAATACTGTAGAGCATTTCATCATTTCCCCAGAGAAAACATATTCCACCTGTTTTCAATGAGAAGAGGCAATATGATATTGCATGGCAAACATTCAAGAAAGAGAGTCTTCACAACTTAGAAAGACTTAACCCAATTCTGGGAAATTATAAACTGGACATAAACTCCTACACTCAAAACATCGCTACAGAGCACTGCACACCAAGACAACTTGACGCAAGAACATTTTTTCCCGAACGCCATCACTCTGCTAAACAAATAATTCCCTCAACACTGTCAAACTATTTTCTAAGTCTGCACTACTATGAGTCTTTGGAGAGGGGCGGCATACAAATCTAATAAATAATAATAATAATAATAATAATAATAATAATAATAATTATTATTATTATTATTATTATTATTATAATTATAATAGTTTTTTCTCATCATTCCTATCACCCATTTCCTCCAACTTATGACCGTATGACTGTAACTTGTTGCCTGCATCCTTAAGTTTTTATTAATATTGATTGTTTCCTCATTGCTTATTTAACCTCTATGACAATAATTAAGTATTGTACCTCATATTCTTGACAAATGTATCTTTTTCTTTTATGTACACTGAGAGCATATGCACCAAAGACAAATTCCTTGTGTGTCCAATCACACTTGGCCAATAAAGAATTCTAATTATTCATCATCTGAATAATGTACTTGTAATCCAAGCAGGAGAATTGGAAAAGAACAATTACCATCTGCCTGAGAAAAAATTCAGTAGAATCCATTATCATTAATATTGAATCCGGTAATTCTTTTATCTAAATGTGTTCAACAGATTTATCCTGGAAAAGCAGACATTTTCAAGCCATCTTTCTTCTCTCTTTCCTTTCCGTTTTAAATCAAGTAATCTCTCAGCCAGAAAATTCTTTGTTCTCAAAACCACACTAATTTAATTCTGCCCACTAATACTATTCTGGAAGTTTCTATTTTATGTTATACACATAAAAATAAATAAGACCAATGGAAAATCATAATACTGATCGGTACAGTGAGTAATGTGTTTTATGAAAGAGTTATAAACTTATATTCTTGTTATTTACCTACTCAGGTTCATAATATCTTTTGGATGCAAAATTGCAACTCTGTTCAAGCCATGTTTTACTACATTTTTGGATTTGTGCCTTTTGAAATGATCAACACTTGATTGATCAAGGAATCTGCCTGTGCTGGAAAAATTCTAGGAAGGAAAATAGTTGTTGCATACATTTCATTCCAATGTGTTTGAGAACTTGAACTTTCATCATCAAAGATTAATAGATCTTCAACTGCACTGAGGTAACTAATTGTTTCTTCTTTTATTCCAATGCTAAAACTTCAATCTACCTCCCCTTGGCTGCCTGGCAGGATGATGAGGAAGGCATATGGGCATAACCGGTTCCTATAAACCAAAGTTCCAGTTTTGTTTTGAAGGGTGAGATACTACTTTATTTTATATTTGGATGCAGTGCTTGATTATTGTAATGTCTAACTGTGGTAATGGATACATCTTGTGAATGAGAAACCAGAAAGCTGAGATAGTGATTTCCACTGATCAATTTTATATTACCACTAAAGAATGGCAATATTTACCATTGTAACATGTGCTATACAATTCTAGAGAGTTGAAAAACATTATGGTGGTGTTCAGTTGTGTGGACCTATTTGGACTTGAGATAAAAAGCTAAAAGCTATACAGGATTTGATATGGTTAATATTTGGATAAGAGACCACCAGAAGGTTCTGACACTAAAAGAAGGCAGCTACAAACTACTTCTATATTAGGAGTGTCTAGCCTGATTTGACCCATAGGGCAGCTCTGGAAACAATGAAGGACTGGCTCATAGTGCCTCAGCCAGTAAAAATAGAGCTTGGGGAGGCTGTGCGTGACCTACCTGGCCTCTGTTTTTGCTGGCAGAGGGCTACAGGAGGGCATCTTAGCCAAAAATAGAGCCTGGGTGGGCCACATATGGCCTCCCCAATCTCATTTTCAGTAGCAGAGCTGCAGGAGGCCATTGCTGCTGAAAACAGACCCTTGATGAGTGACATTGAGCTGGCCAAGCACACCTGGCCAGCCCCCCTGCCCTCCCAAGGTCAAGCAGAACTCTGATGCGGCCCCCAATGAAATCAAATTTGATACCTCTGTTTTATATTGTTGGCAAGACAGCCACATGGACTACATAGACTAACCCTAACTTTGACTAAATGAATCAACCAAGAGTCAGCCTTGGCTCAAGGAATGTTCAAATTATATACAAGGCTAGAATGGGAAATGTGGATTTTGTGTTGGGACATATCAGATAGAGTTTATCAGATAGAGGTTTTTCAATTAGATCTTTATGTGTAGAACTACATTCATGATAATTTTAATTTTATCAGGCATAAAAATGCCAGTACTGTAGTTCTAAAAAAAATGGATAGATGTATATCATTAAAGAAAATAATTAAAATTCATCATGTTATATAGTCATGTTCTTCCAAATAAATTTCAGGACTTGCTTGCTTATGATATTTTCCAGTTAATTTTCCTTGACTTCCATTTAATTATGACAATTTAATTATTGTTTCATTCATTAATTGCACTATTTACATTTCAGCTACTTATATTTAGACTAATGGCAATAAAGAAGTAATATAGAAAGTAAAATAACACTAATGTCTGTTGCAGGAAATGCAGAAAAATCATATGAATATTTGTGTATTAAAAACTTGACTCAGAACTTTTATGGGGCCAGAAAGCAAATTTATTTCTGGTACAGACACAATAAATTTTCAACAGAAATGATTATTGAATAATTATCAAGGGGCTATGAGATTTGCATTACAACACCCACCTTATATATTATTAATTTGTGATTATTTTCCAAGCAATGCATTTTAAAAGAAACATATTTTGTTCATGTGACTGGATTTGTTTTTATATCACACTGATGATAATGATAAAACTCTTCTTTCTCAAGGATTACAACATATTATTAAGAATTTCTTTTCTATGCTACCATTCTAAACTGTTATGTATGTTAACATATATTTGCTTTTTCACCTGCTGAATATTCAGGACAGTTATCCAATTTTAAAAATTAAGACATAATATACCGTAAGTTTATTTTATTTGTTTTATTTATTATAATTTGTCAAACAGAGATAAAAATAGGAATAATATAAAAATACAATAACAGAGACGATTGCCAGGTTAGTTTTTGAAAGGTTTTTGAAAAGCATGAATTAGTATTAATATTACAAATGATATTAAAGGAATTTAACAATAAAGATTGCATGTACAATTTTTTTCAAGACTAAGAAAGTGAGGATCTATCTCTGCATGCATAGACAGGAACAGATTTTAATTTTGATTATCTTTATAATACATTTAGGAAAACCTGTCGGTAGTTTCCAATGTAATTGTAATTTGGAATATTGTTTATTCCAAAACCACATCCCCTTCCTCCTATTCTTCCTTCCTCCTCCTCTCAGCATTCCTTTTTCAGTTCTTCTGAAATTTAGATCAAAATGTGTTTCCCCCAACAACTAACAATATAAGACATTTTTCATTTGAGCTAGGATATTGGCATTGTTTTCTGTCCAAAAAGTGCATTTATTGCTAAAGCATAAATTAAGTAGCATATGTCCTGAAAGTTATTTTTATTAATATTGGACATAGTTCCTGCTGCCAGTAGTTGATTATGTATAATGACTGAATATACATATATGCTAGTGGGCATTGTTCATATTTCAGATGAAATCAATATTTTAAGATTTGGGTTTAATTGTAATACAGAGTTTAAATTTGCATTTACCTTATTTCAGGATTTTTTTAAAAAAAGCCTTATTCCTTTTCAGTTGTTTAGTAAAGTTGTTTTCCATCTGAGTATTAATAAGCACTGACTCGATTTAGCTTCCAAATTCACTGGATGTAAAAAGTGGTAAACATCAGTTTAGTTGATACTGGATTAATTTTAATCTTTTAGATAAATTTATTGTAATATACAAAGATTTAAAACAAAAAATAGAATACAGGTAATCCTTGATTTATGCCCCAAATTTCTGTTGCTAAGCAAGACAGTGGTTAATTGTATTTTGTCCCATTTTATGACCTTTCTTGCCACAGTTGTTAAGTGAATCACTGCAGTTTTTAAGTTTGTAACACAGGTGTTAAGTGTACCTGGTTTCTCCATTGACTTTGCTTATCAGAAGGTCAGAAAAAGTGATCTCATTAACCCAAATACCTCGACTGTCATAAATATGAGTCAGTTGCCAAACATCTGAATTTTGATCATGTGACTATGGAGGATGCTGTAATGCAGTGTTTCCCAACCTTGGCAACTTAAAGATATCTGGACTTTAACTCCCAGAATTCCCCAGCCAGCATTCGCTGGCTGGGGAATTCTGGGAGTTGAAGTCCAAATATCTTTAAGTTGCCAAGGTTGGGAAACACTGCTGTAATGGTTGTAAGTGCGACAAATGAACATAAGTCACTTTTTTCAGTGCTGCTTTAACTTTGAATGGTCACTAAATGAAATGGTTTAGTTGAGGACTACCTGGTTAGATAGATAGGTAGGACAGACAGAAAGAGAGAGAGAGAGAGAGGTAGGCAGGGACACCGTTGGGCAGACCAACATAATGGGATTTTTCTGTTGAAGTTCAAAGAGCAGGACACTGTTTCTTTAAAGTAAATTTTGTAATAATGAATTTTGATGGAAACATAGGTGTGCATCTATAAACTCTCTCTCTCTCTCTCTCTCTCTCTGTGTGTGTGTGTGTGTGTGTGTGTGTGTGTGTGTGTTCTTTCTGGATTTCATCCTATACTGAGTATTAAATGGAACAGATGGTTTCAGCTTCTAAAATGTAAAATCTCTCAGAGGATTCATGAATATATTGGACATGATCTTCCACAGGCTTCTCCAATCCAATGAACAGAATGAGACTCTGAGAAACGAATGTGTCTTGTGTATAATTAAATTCAGTTCATATTATCTGAATGACAGAACTTTTTTATCTGACTGTAGGGATAGGTTTACATTAAAAAGAGTAATGGGAAAGAAAGAAAAACAATAGATTTTTACTATTCCCCTACCCACTCACATTACTGCATTAAATAATGGAACATTTACATCTAAAATACAGTAATTTAACCTCGAAGAAAATGTAGCTCAAATAAGTTATATTTCTTTTTCCTACCAGATTGTGGCTATACAGTGTTATGCAATCACAGTTATCCATTTAGGGTTGCTGAACCATTTTGATTTGAGTTCAGAAAATTGAATATTGTAATAGTATATTGTGCAAAATTTAATTATTTAACTATTACTCTGAGTCCAGTCAATTATATTTCAGAAATCCATTAACACTTTAATAAATGATGTATTAATATAAAGTGTGAAATCTATCATTTTCATTTTCACCTAGTTCAGAAAAGAATTTAAAACAAAGGGACAGAAGCTGAAATGGAATTTTTAAAACTTTATTATAAAAATTGAATTTTCTTATAAAATAATACTTTTTAATTCTTGGCTGTTTGTTGCTACATCACAAAACTCCATTATGGCTTTCCTTCTTCAAACTTTCAATACACTTTCCACATGGAAATCATACAAATAAATGGACTGACTCCTCAGTCTGGTCTGCATCTTGATCTCTTGAGTCTCTTAAAAAGACAAAAGATTCTTCTCGATGGATACAAGAAGAATCTAGATAAATGCTGTAGATGATGACACATTCTACTAATAACATCTTTCCCAAGTTTAAATTCAATAAGAGTTGGATGAGAAGAGGAACAAAAATACACGTAGTTCTCTATGTCCATCCATTATTTCTTGTTAGCTATCTTATAGTTTTGTCTGCTTCTTTTTCATGTCTAGATCAAACTTCAAACTGGCAGTATGAAGCCACCTTCTTGCTTTGTCATTGGCCAAAAATAAGTCATTATTGGTACATATTTTGTCATAGTAGCCAGCATACCAGCAGATGGGCCAGCTACATGGCATTGGTTTCCTGTCTGGTCTATCTTGAAGGGACGACATTTCTTGAGTCTTTGTAGAAGATTCTAAGACCCAATATACATTTCTATAAATTGCTTTGCAGGTATAAATAAATAATTGAAAATAAATTCAAGCTATTCTCTTCTAAACAACTGTGAAAGTGGGGGTTATGCAAGCTTATTTGTTCTGTAATGCCAAACCATTGGTTAATCTCATATGAAAAACTCTCGACTCTCCCTCTCTTTATTACTAGTTTTCTACTTTCAATAGAATGATGGCATCAATTGCCTGGTTCAAATGAAGCAGCAGTCATTGGGTTTACATAGAGCACTAAACCTACTCAGGCTTACTGATTAATCACAATTCTCACACAACATGCTAGGACAAAACAGAACAGAATACATTTACTAGGCAGTGAAAATGTTATCAAAGAGATAAGAGACAGTGCAGAAATTGTCCAGATTTGCTCAGCTGTTTATTGAAACTGATGCTGGTTCTGTTTCCATGCCAATGTGGATTCTGACATATTGTAACATCAATCTGGAAAAAGACATTTAACAATTGAAAAAGAGGTGCTTTGATAACACCCTTTCAAGGGATTTTCACAGTCTTAGTATGTATCAAGCAGGACCAAAATGGCAAGTTAAAATCCCTATCTTTAAAATAATTTCCTTAGCTTTTAGGGTAAAGGAAATTTTTAGTTAGTTTTAAATCCAGATGTGCTTCTATGCTTGACTTGAAAGGAGAATTTCCCTTCCTTAGCATTGCAGTTCTCCATAAGGGTAATAGGCAATCATTCTTTTTTATGGAATAACTTGAAAAGAAGGGCATGAGGGGATTTGGAGATTGAGGCTAAACTTGATTTCTAACTTAGATACTTGAGTTATTAATAATCAGACTTGTTATATCTCTTTCACATTGCCCTACCATTTCTTTAACGCAACCAAGGTTTAGTTAGACGCCACCTTCATATCCAGATGAATTCAGTTATATTTTTTCAGTAACCAGAACTCAGTAGTAACCTACAACACCTTGTACTAACTTCTAGTTATGGTTATAAGGCTGCAAAGCTTGTTACATTATCACAATTACTGGATTGCTTTGAAAGGTGCAAGCATCCTGCCTCCAATTGTATATAGAAAAATAAATTCTGTGAAAATGAATGAGCTTTCCATAAAAATGCTACTTTCAATGGACTTAAATTATATCTGCTCACTATGGCTGATGCTGACTGCAATTGTATTTTTTCCAATTAACACATCTCTGGAAATGTATCCAGGATAACTTTAATTGTTTGTTCATTTGTTTATTAAATTTCTACGCTGCTGATCTCACCGAAGTGAATCTGGCCACTCAAAGTTATGATAAAGTGTAATTTATTTATTTATTTATTTATTGGATTTGTATGCCGCCCCTCTCCAGAGACTCGGGGCGGCTAACAGCGACAATAAAACAGTGTACAATAGTAATTTGGTATTGATGATTAAAAATCAATTAATATAAAAACCAAACATACATACATACATATCATGCATAGAATTGTAAAGGCCTAGGGGGAAAGAGGATCTCAATGGTAATGGTAATGGTGGCAGGGGAGTTTTTAAAGCATCCTCTGCAACTCTATTTCATCCCAATACAGTATTAACAACATTGAGATAATTTGCCTCAGTAATATTGCAGTTACATTGATTTCCTTTAGAGGGTATATAATTGTTGCTGTTCGGGGTAGAGAATTATAGCCACAGCGTGAATTGTCAACTTACCATTCACACATTTCAGGAGATTTTAATTCTTTCCAGGTTCACTAGTCACTTATAAGCCTGTTTTGGTAAATCTCTGTAATTTTCTATTGTTCTGGCCCTTCTCAATATAGAGAACTAATTCTGTGAAGCACTGGATATTGTGTTTACCTCTTGGAGCATGCATGTTAGTCAAAATTGTAAAACAGGTTGCAAATATTCTTACTATTTTTCTTCTCTTATAAGAACTTTTTAACTGTTGAAAGGTCAAGGGATCAAAATTAACAAGGTTAAATTCTAAGCTCAGCCATGCATAAACTGTTTTGCTCATATTTATTTCCTTATTTTGATATTCAGCTAAGGAAAATAACAGTGTGGGGACCTCTCCAGCTATGTCGTGAATCTCCAGACCTGCTAGAATTAAGTCCTCCATTTGATGTTCCTTGTTTTGCTTTGTTTTTCATTCACCTTGAACTCGGATGTGATTGCATGTCTGAGAACAATGTTCTTTACAAACTCCTGCCATGAAAATCTTTGTGATTACAAAGGGTGTTTCCCATTTGCCATATGTTGTTTGCTGCCGGCACATACGCTGCACAAATGCTGTTTCAGAGGTGACTGGTTTTGCTTTTGAAGTAGAGCACAATGTTTAAAGCTGCATGTAGACTATACATCTGAAGGAGCTGTTTGGATAAGGAGGATACATTTTATAATGCTTCCACCAGTTTGGCCTCTTAAATTATATGGTGTGGCGTATTCAGTTTGGAATGGTGTTTTGAGATGTAATCCATTTGAGTTTTGTGTTCAGACTGGATAATGCTTCCCATCTCTACAGATTGCAATGAGTATACAGTAAATGACCTTCCCATGGAAAAGAAATTAAAACAGGTTATAGTTTCACTAAGGAGAATTTTATGATGTAAATTTTAAACAAAAACAAAGACTGAGCATTAAATTTGCTTCTAATGTGACCCCAATAGCTATTTCTGTTCTTTTCTTCTTGTAGCAAAACTATTATTTCTATCTCAACCTAGTTCAGATTATTGCAGAAGAGACGGAGTAACGACACGGACACCAGAGCTGGATTTAAACTTGGGTCATTTTTATTAAAATAAATTTGCATAATTTATTAATTAAATTAGCATAAATTAGCATAAATTTGCATAAATCAACATATTCAACTATGACCCGGAAACAGTGGACCTGCAGGGTCAAACAAACACTTCCGGGGCGGAAATGACGTAAAAGGTCAACATTCCTGGGCAACTAAGGGCGTAGTCGATGCTGGTCCAGGTGAGGGACCTCTCCCTCACCTGAGACCCTGCCATGCACTCGCATGAGGGGGGTCCCGCCGGCTCACCCCTACCCTGGGACTTCAATAGCGGGACCCAAAGACAGGTTCCCCCCAAGTGCGCAGGTAGCACCCACCATGAGCTTGGAGAGAACCTGTCAATCATCCCCAAAGATGCCCAAGGGAGAACGCGCAGTTGCTGAACCACCACCCAGATTTCCGCCCCTAACCTGCCACGGAGCGGGGGTCAGATCTCTATCTTGGCCCCCCGACTCCCCCCTCTATCTGCGCCAGCTCACGCAGAGACCGCTGCAGGTCCTGTAAGAAAATGGCGCTCCCCTGTTCTGACAGGTGAACGCCATCGGCCCGGTAAAGCCACGGCCGATCTACTGTGATGAGGGGATGGGCCACTACAACCCCACCTAATTCCCTGACTGTTTTTCCCAAGGCCTTATTCACCCTACGCCTGACCCGGTGTATGGCCCTAAGGGAAATGGCGTCCCTCCAAACGATCCTTGGGAGGATCTCTGACCACACCACTTGCGTGGTGGGCCACACCGTGCAAAGCCACCGCAGGTCTTCGCGCGCCTGGATGATCAACGGTAGACCACCAAGCAGGCACAGGTCATTGCCACCAAGGTGCAAGACCAGCCATCTGGGTGCGGCTATGGGTTGCCGACCACCCAGTCCCATCTGGGCGCGACCCTGGGTAGCCGCCCGCCCAGCAGCGCCGGGTACAGCCCTGAGATGCTGATTACCCAGCAACGTCGGTAGGAGCCCCTCCCACCGCATACCTCTCCGGCCCATCCAAACAACATTGACCCACCGTCCCAATGACAACTGGGTCCCGATGGCGCTTCTGGCTGCTGAGCGGCCGGCCCAAAAGACCATGCTGTGGCCACACAGCAGCGCCGTCGGTTTCTGCCTGGACTGGGAACCTGGAAGAGGACACACACAGAGAGGTTACCTAGCCTAAACCCTGCCCAGAATCCTCAGCGGGCCTAACATAACCCAAATATGCCGCTGACCGCCAGCGGCCGATCTCCTGAATCCGTTGGGCCGGGAAACCAGAAAGTGCCGTGCTAGTGGCGGCGCCGATACGGAACGAATGCGTTCCGTAGCCGGCGGGATCCATGCCTACCTGAGCCATTGCCTTCGACACTAACGCCCAGAATTGATACCGGGTCAGGGGGGTGCCATCCTGGTGTCTCAAAAGGTACCCCCGCCCTGACCCCCGCAAGCCACAAAAATGCCGCAAAGCAGCCACCGGGCACACAGACTGATCGGTGGCTGCGCGAAGCTCAATTCTAACCCCTCTGTGTAACTGATCTGTCTTGGAATGTCTCACCAAAAGGGAGACACCCCCCTGCCTAAAGGTCAGATCAGAAAGCTGGAAAGCGCGGAGCGACAAGTCAGACTGCGAGGAGGCCATTGCCTCGCTGACCCTGAGGGCCCCAAAAAACATAACGCAAGTCGCTGCCCTAAAAAGACGGGCCTCGTACAGAGAGGCGCACAGACTGTCGAATGCCTGATTAATCAAAGACAGCTGCTGAACCGTCAGGGCCTGACGAGTGTCAGAAGGGAAACCCTGTCGCTCCCTCACCCAGCCCTCCAGCATCCGCCGGATGCGAAAATCGCCTGAAAAATCACTAAACCCCCCCGCCTTGGACAGAAAGGCGAGGCCGGCTAACCTAGACCTGATAGTCCTAACTGAAAGGCCACGCCCCTTCAGCAGGACACAAAATTCAGCTAGGTGCTCAACCGGGGCAGGCCAGCTATGGGGGTAACCCTTACCCTGCCTGAAATCCCCAAACTCCTTACCTGCACGCTGGTAAGCTCGCAGGGTGCCCGGTGCTACGGACGAGGCGATCGCCCTGGAGGCCTCATCTCTCCAGCTCTCGGGAGCCCGCCCAGGCTCCACAGGTGGGCTGGAAACACCTCTGGCGACTCTCGGGCTCACGGGGCCAGGGTCCGAAACCTGGACAACTGACCACGGGACAAGGCGTCAGCCACCCCGTTATCTAGTCCCGGGACGTGCCTAGCCAAAAACAATGCGTTTAGAGACAAGGACCTGTGCACAAAATGGCGGACAAGCCGCATTACCCTGTCACTCTTAGAGGACAGGGCGTTCACAACATGGACAACCGCTAGGTTGTCACACCAAAAAATGCACAGTCTTGTCCCTAAACTGCTCTCCTCAGAGCTCTAAGGCCACTATCAAGGGGAAAAGCTCCAAAAAGGTCAAATCTTTAACCAATGAACAGGCACTCCATTCCGGAGGCCATGCCGACCAGCACCACTGGTCACCTAACACTACCCCAAAACCACAAGTCCCTGCGGCGTCGGAGCATAGCTGCAGCTCCGCTTCCAAAAGAAGCTCGTGCCGCCAGAAAGACAACCCGTTAAAATGTTCCAAAAACTCCCGCCACACGCAGAGGTCAGCCCTGACCCCAGCGCATAAGGGGGTACGATGGTGGGGCAGACGTAGTCCCTTCATCGCATCATACAACCGGCGAGAAAAAGCCCTGCCTGGCACCACTACCCGACAGGCAAAATTAAGGATTCCGGCCAATTCCTGGAGCTGCCGAAGAGTAACCTTCCTGCAGCCCAAGACCGCCTCTAGCTTGCTCCTGATTTTAACCAACTTATCCAGGGGCACTCTGGAAGATTGCTCCTCTGAGTCCAGTTCAATACCGAGGAAGGTAATCCTGGTGGCAGGGCCTTCGGTCTTCTCAGGGGCTAGAGGCACCCCCAATTGAGCACAAAGGGCTTCGAAGTCCCGCATCAAAGCAAAGCATTGCTCCGAGTGCGCCGGCCCGGCCAACAAGAAATCATCAAGGTAATGAACGACCGAACCCAGGCCACTACGCCTCCTGAGCACCCACTCCAGGAAGGTACTAAAGCTCTCAAAAAGGGAGCAGGAAACAGAGCAGCCCATTGGCAATGCCCTGTCCACATAAAAACCACCTTCGAAATGGAAGCCCAGAAGCTCGAAGTCGCCTGGGTGAATGGGGAGGAGCCGGAATGCCGACTTAATGTCGCATTTACCCATAAGGGCTCCCACCCCACACTCCCTGACCATAGCCACGGCCGCATCAAAGGATGCGTACCGGACTGAACAAAGTTCGTCAGGAATGAAGTCATTCACTGACTCCCCTTTCGGAAAAGACAAATGGTGAATCAACCGAAATTCACCACTCGCCTTTTTGGGGACCACCCCCAGGGGGGACACTCTAAGGTTCGAAAAGGGCGGCTCTGGAAAAGGCCCAAGGACCCTGCCCTCCGCCACCTCCTTTCGAATCTTAGCCCGAACAATGTCCTCATGTCCGACAACCGACCTGAGGTTGTCCGACATGAAAGCCTTCCTAACACCCACATAAGGGATCCTAAATCCCTCAGAGAAACCCCTCAAGAGCAACTCGGCTCTCGGGCGAGGGTGGTAGTCAACCAACCAACCCTCAAGCACAGCAACATTAATTGGGCTGGGCCCCTTTTCCCCCAGCTGGTGGGGGAGGTTTTCCTGGACCCCCGCCCTTCTTCTCCGCCCCTTTCTTGGGGTGGGGACATACTGAAGCTGCATGGGACCCCCCACAATTCCCACAGGCGTGCTTGTACTTACAAAAGGGACGAAAACACGCCCCTTTTGCAGCAAACTCGTGACAAGCGGGCGAGGCCCCCTTGCCAGCCACACCAGGAGCCGCCTTGGCCGGCGAAGCCGTGCCAGGCTCCTCCTCCATGAAGTGCCCGCTATCCGTGCGCTCACACCCTTCCTTTCCAGACATATGCGTGGCCCGGAACCAAAGGTCCGGGACCACCATATCCCAAGGCAAGTTAGGCTCTACCGCCATCCTCATACGAAAGCCTTTATCATAATGGCGCCATATGGTGCCCTTATACTCGAAGTGGGCCCTGGCAATCAAATCTATATATTTAAACATGGCAGAGGCCATAGCCGGCTGCCTCTGAATCACCACAGACCCATAAGTAAGAAAAGCATACAGCCAGGAGCTGAAGCATTTTGTTACTTTTGTTTTCTTTGTTTTCTCCCCCGGGACAATCTCTTTCTCCTGCTTGGGAACCTCTCGGTTCAAAAGCGAAAAAAGATCCACATATTCACCCCGCCATATAGCCTCCTTCACCGAAGGGTGAAGGTGGCATCTAAGAGGTGTGGACGGCAACCCGCACGGGATGGCCCCTGCTTTAATGCAAGCGAACGGGTCCCATACCGAGTTAGCCGCAACGCCGAAAACCCCCACACCCTGGGGGTAGGGCAATACAGGGAGCGGGGGCATAACCGCAGGGGCTGGAGGGACCCACCCCCCTGCCCCGGGCATCGCAGGTGCCCCCGTAGGACCTGTCCCGGGCAGTGGAGCAGGGCCAGCCGCCAGCGGCCCCGAAGGAGGAACCGGCGGCGCCCAGACCTGCCCGCAGGTGCCCGTGGAAGACCCCAGATAACTAGACCCACTCCCAACCCCCGACGGGGGGAAACCCGAGGTGGGTGAAGTAAGAAAGGACAGCGGTGTAGTGTGTGGTGCAGCCTCACCTGCCCCGTACGGGGTTGATGACATCCATGGGGGGCCCATCGTTGCGGGGCCCGGGAACGCCGCCATCGGCCCCGCCGGGGCCAGTCGTCCAGCAGGAGCCATCTGCCCAGCCTGGGCCACAACCAGATCTCTTCCCAACGCCGCAGGAACCTGCTCGAGGGACCCTCCGGGGCCCGATCCACTTCTCCACTGCTCGAGCTCGTCAAGCCTCTCCAAAACCCTGGCCCAAGACATGGCAGGAGAAAGGTCAGGTTGAGGGGCAGGAGGCAAAGAAACCACCCCCCCTTGCACAGGAACCACCCCCGTAGGCCCTTCCCTACTGGCCCGAGCCCGGGCAGAAGGCCTAAGGGCCCTCCTGGGACGCGCAGCAGGCGGAGCCATCGGGGCCGAGGCAGGCCTCTTCTTTGGAGCCATACCTGAATTTCACAGTAATGCAAAGGGAGAAGCCCGTCCAAACCCCCAGACCCCTTAACAAGGCCCAGAAAAATCGGCTCCCCCCACGTGCAGGCCAATTAACGGCCCTAAAGCTGGCCCCCAAGAACCCTGAGACCGGGTACCCCCCCAGAGGCCAAGCAGCCCCACCCCAAGTTCAGGCGAGGCCTAACCGCGCCCTCCTCCCAGCCGGGAGGAAGGTTACCAGTCCCCCTCGGGCCCGAGGGGGATTTCCAGAAGAAAATAGTGCTCCAGTCGAGTCCTCCGACGCTGCTGGGCACCTCCGGCAACCTTTCGCCCACGCTGCCAGCCACAAAATGGCGGCCGAGCACGAGGCCACCCAAAATGGCGACCGGAGCAGCTCTCAGCCGAGTGTCTGCTCCAGTGCTGGGTCCGGGCGAAAAGGCTTGGCCCGAGGCCTACCGCCCTTAAATAGGGCCAGCAAGCCCCGCCCGGTCCCCACGTCATGCCCGGCCACGTGGGCCAGGCCTTCCCGGCCGAAATCTCGTCTCGCGAGATTTCGGCCGAAAACAAGATGGCGGCCGCCATCGAAGGGTCCGAGTCTGCCTGGCCCTTCCGCAAAAGCGCCGTGGGCCGGTAAGTCGAGCCGGCGATATTCTAGAGAAAAATAAGGAAAACAGGTCATTATTTCCAAGAACTTGTTTTCAAGTTTTTGCTGGCCAACAAGTCACAATATCTCAGGACTTTAAATTTTAAATTTTGCTTTTAGCCAGGCATAGAGGTTGCTGGTGATGTGTTATCTTAATTTTATTTTCTTTATTCAAATTCATTAGAGCCACCTAACTCCAATGAACTCTGCCATTAAGTTGTCAATCGTTGGCTATCCAAGAGAATCATTTTGGGTCTGCATCCTGGGAGCAGATGATTTGTTTTGTTTTATTTTTTATTTCGGTCAAAACCACCGAAGATATCAGAGAAGATGACCCATACATCTAATAGCAATATCACATAGATTTATATGCTGCTTCCTAGTGCTTTACAGTAATCTCTTTGTGGTTTACAGAATCAGCATATTGTCCCCAACAATCTGGATCCTCATTTTACCAACCTTAGAAGGATGGAAGGCTGAGTCCATCTTGAGCCAGTCAGGACCAAACTCCTCACTGTGGACAGAGTTAGCCTACAATACTGCATTCTAACCACTGTACCACCATGGCTTCTAAGCCATCAAAGTCCAAAGTCTGGACTTTAAGTCCTTCTGAAATGCAAATAAGGTGGGAGTCACTCAAATTTCAGGAGGAATTTCATCACAGAAGGCTACAGAGGGTACATTATTAAGAAACCTGAAAGATAGCACTCTTTAATCAAAGAACCTGGAGCATGCCAATATGTCAGATCAGATGAGATAGACACAGGTTAGGCAGTTACTCACATAGCCAGGCTTTATGCCGGTTGGGACTTTATTATTATTATTATTATTATTATTATTATTATTATTATTATTATTATTTAGATTTGTATGCCGCCCCTCTCCGGAGCGGCTCACAACAACAAAACAGTACAAATCCAATGGTTAAAACAATTTAAAACCCTTAATATAAAAAACAATCATACATCTTATACAAACCATACGTAAAGCAGAAACGGCCCAGGGAAATCAATTTCCCCATGCCTGATGGCAGAGGTGGATTTAAGGAGTTTGCGAAAGGCAATGAGGGTGGGGGCAATCCTAATCTCCGGGGGGAGTTGATTCCAGAGGGTTGGGGCTGCCACAGAGAAGGCTCTTCCCCTGGGTCCCACCAGACGACATTGTTTCATCGACAGGACCTGGAGAAGGCCAACTCTGTGCGACCTAATCGGTCGCTGGGATTAAAGGTAGTAACAAGTCCCTTGAAAAACACCTGGCAATCAGTACAACTCATGAAGCAGCAGTGTCACGTGAACATACAAAGGCATGTCTATAGAGGATATGATGGGTGTTCAATAAATTGGAGAGAGAGGGAGAGATAGACAGACAGTCAGTCAGATAGACAGATAGATGGACTGCCTTCTGGACCTTCAAACATCCACATGGTTTTAAAGGGCAATCTGTTTCTTCACAATCTCATATTATCCTTCTCTTCCTTTTATTTTAAACTACAGGTTCTGATTCATGGGGGTTGGGTAGAATTTATAATCTACAGCCTGTAATCTACAGGTCTCCCATCTTTTAGTAACAGTAAAAATTCACATCTCAAAATTCTCCAGGTATCCTCTGCATTCCTACCAGGAGTGGCAGGAACACAGCCAACCAGGGAACTATCCCATAGCAGAATTCACTTCCTGAGATTTCCAAACTGTGGTTAATCCTTTCGTCAACTGATATCAGTAAAATCCATTTTAAATTGAAATCATTTTTTTTCTTAATTGAAATGGGCATGGAATTATTTCCTTGTTTGTTCTATATATTTGCCACTTCTGGAATTATTTAAAATTATACCCTTTCCAAATTTCAGAATGCCCCATCATTTATCAAATGCAAATTGAAAATTAACATATAGTTTATTGATTTTCATTTTATTGATATTAGATTTTATAATAGTTGATTGTGTTTTCTACCCTCCTATTAAAATTATTTTAGTGAGATTTTTTTGAGAAGGGTGGCATAGAAATCAATGTTGTCTGGCGGGTCCCAGGGGAAGAGCCTTCTCTGTGGCGGCCCTGACCCTCTGGAACCAGCTCCCCCCAGAGATTAGAACTGCCCCCACCCTCCTTGCCTTCCGTAAACTCCTTAAAACTCACCTCTGCCGTCAGGCATGGGGGAATTGAGGCATTCCCCCTCCCTCCCCCAGGCCTATTTAATTTATGTATGGTGTGACTGTGTGTATGACTGGTTTAATAATGGGGTTTTTAAACAGAGGGGGCAGCATACAAATATAAATAAGTAAGTAAGTAAGTAAGTAAGTAAGTAAGTAAACAAACAAACAAACAAACAAACAAACAAACAAACAAACAAATAAACAAATCAATAAATTTACAATACTCTCTGTTGAGGCAGCATCTCAGCTATCCAGTCAATTTACAGTATGTTTTCTAAAGGCTAAAAATTACAGATCTGGATTTTGGAAACCCTGTATATCATTATAGTATTTCAAGCTTATTTTTAATGCAATAATAACAACAGACAAGGATGAATTTCAGTGTTGGAGAAATACTACATAATGATTCAAAAATAGCATTTTTCTGCTATTGTGAATTATGTATATTTGATCCTCTAATATAACATAAGAGACAAAAACTATTCATTTCATATTTTTCTGTTTTGATATTGAGATTAGTCACCAAAATTAATATTTTTGATGTAGAACGTGATTAGAATTAAATTAAAAATATATAAAGAAATTTTGGCTCTACAGTAATTCTAATATTTTGTAAGTTGTTTTTTTTTAGCTTCAATAATCATTCAATAAGCTTGTAATGTTACCTGTTGAGAGCTAAAACCATCTAGTTTCCAGAAAGAGGAATGAAGATGTGCATTGCAGCTTATGTTATTTCTAAATAAAAAGGAAGAAAACCCCCACCTTTATCAGTGCTGCCAGAGATGGATATGGAAAGGGTGAAGTAGATATCCTACTTACAAGTCTCACATTGCAAAGCAATACAGAAAATGAACTCTTCTCTTTGACCCTGAAAATGTGAAGCCTTGGGAAATGAGACTAAAATGGGACAGAGACTAGTTGCAACCACAGCTACAGGGAAAGCTACCTGTGCAATTTCTGGAACTAGCGTGATGCTATCAGGGAGAGGTTTGCAGGGAGGGTGCTGCCTTTGATGATAAAGTACAAAGGTGTGCAAGGATTTTAAGCATGTGTTATTTTTTTGCTAGCTCTGTGTTCTCGATTAAGCTGTCGTTGGTTGTGGTTCCCAAAGAAATCTCATAGGCTTAAGTGCTCCCATGTTTACACTGGAGACTCTCTCTGACTCTCTTTTTAAGCACAGCTCTTTGACTGCAGTGAGAGAGATTTCTGAAGTTTAGTTAAACTTTGGAAATGCCTCTTTCTTCAGGGGGAGGCAGGAGTGGGCTATTGTCCAGACGGGGGATAGGGGAACGCAGTGGGGTAGCGAATATGGAGCTCTACCCCAGAGCACCCAATTTGCACTGAAAGATGTTGAAAGAAAATGCAGGGTGTCCTGCATAAGCCATGCCCACAGTGTGGTAGTAAACATTTTGGTATCCTTTAACTGGAGGGCGGGTTTTTATTTTGAAAGGTATGACTCAAAATGTGGGATACGCCTGCAACAGGTAGGTCATGCTCTTAAAATGATGCATGGACTACGATCCCCTGCTTAGCAAATGGAGAATCAGACACACTGAGTTCAGTAAACTTCTAAGGAAATCATCAGAGGCTGCAGCACCAGTTATATGAGACATAGAGGTCTCTAAAATTTTAAAAGTGATTTTGCTTTAAAATGAATATCTGCATACCAATTTGTACATAATAACCCGCCGTATGAAAAACTAAGAATAAAGCTAATTGCTTTAACCAATTATTTATACTATTTAAAATAAAGTGTATTATTACTTTTGTTTAGTGCATGCTTAGGAAAAAAATATTACCAAATTAGAATGAGAATTTGAAACATAAAAACAAACAGATCAGGGGATTCTATGTCAACCATTTAATTTAGTTTTCTTGTATAGCATATGAGGCCTGTTAAGTTATGTAGAAAAGCTAGCCAGAAGGGTCTTGTTTCATTGCCTGGAGTCCAAAGACTTTTTAAATGTAATTTCTTAATATTGATAATTAATATCGAGGTACTGCAATCTGAAAGCATTTATCATTATTACAATTACCAATAGGTTTTGTTTTAAGTGCCTCTTTTGTACATAATTTATTTAGCTGTTATTATGTAATATTATTTTATTTATTCATTCATTCATTCATTCATTCATTTATTCAACTTCTATGCCGCCCAATCTCAAACGACTCAGGGCAGCTTACAATAATAATATAAATACAAAAACAATAAAAAGAAGTCAAATTTTCAAACAAAAACTATAAAACTCTGATTAAAAGCCCATAATTAAACGATCAGGACAAAGTGCATGCATTCCATTCATATGATTTAGTCTATTTCTGCCTTTTCCAGTGGATGTTATTCAACAATACCACTTTATAAGGCCTTGGTAAGGCCACATTGGAATACCGCATTCAGTTTTAGTCGCCAATATGCAAAAATGATGTTGAGATTCTGGAAAGAGTACAGAGAAGAGCAACAAAGATGATTAGGTTCGATTGATGAATTATGTTTGATTGGTATGTATCTTGTTGTCAGATAGGTTTTAGGGATTTTATAAGGGGTTATTTTAGTATGTGTTTATAATGGGGTTTACAATTATTATTAATATTTGACTTCTTTTTATTATTGTATTGTTCTGTATTGTTGTAAGCTGCTCTGAGTCCTATGGGATTGGGTGGGATAGAAATTGAATAAATTAAGTTAAATTAAATTAGGGTACAGGAGACTAAAATATTTGAAGAATGGTTGCAGGAACTAGGCATGGCTAGTTTAATGAAAAGAAGGACCAGGGGAGACATGATAGCAGTGTTCCAATATCTCAAGGGTTGCCACAAAGAAGAAGGAATCAACCTATTTTCCAAAGCATCTGAGGGTAGAACAAGAAGCAATGGGTGGAAAGTAAACAAGGAGAGAAGTAACTTAGAACTAAGAAGAAATTTCCAGACAGTTAGAACAATTAATCAATGGAACAGCTTGCCTCCAGAAGTTGTGAATACTCCAACACTAGAAGTTTTTAAGAAGATGTTGGATAACCATGACATCTGTCTGAAGTAGTGTAGGGTTTCCTGCCTAAGCAGGGGGATGGACTAGGCCCAAGGCCCCTACCAACTCTTTTGTTGTTGTTATTATTATTATAAATCTTTTAGTGCCAACTCTGAAAATACATTTTCATTACCTAAAAATTGCAAAATTTGTTTAATCTAGGTTATAATGAAATTCTGATTGAAAAGATTTTCAGGGCAAAATGTATCTATTAATTCTCCTACTAAAACCTCTGACAGATCTGAAAATGATTTCTCCATGTTAAACCTATCTAGATAGTTTTTATTATTATGACTAATCAATGGTTTTTGAATTTGACTATTTCAGAGTTTTTCAGATTTCTGTTAACTTTTCAGAAAAACAAATTTCTAAAAAATCATTAATTCAAGATACAGTAAGCTTTAACCTGCCAGTAACATTAAGAATTGAAACATTTTTATGTTGCCACAATTTAAATTAAGCCAGCAGAGATGCTGTCATAGGATTATTTATAAAAGATTGGCTTTCCCAATTATTTTCACAAAGATTTGATAAAAAGCACTGCTTAAGTAAACCATCCAAAATGGTGTTGACATTTCTCTTCCAAAAGTACCGTATGTAAAATTTTCTGCTACAAATTTTAAAAAGTGATGCCAGAAATGGCTGAAGTGGCAATATCGTACTGCCTTAAAAATGGTTTTTTTGACAGCATTTCTCAGTTCATTTAAACATGTTACTTTGATTTTTCGTCGTCCTGTTGAAATCTCACTTTCATAGCATTTTCTTATTTGAATCCAAAATGATGCCTCTGAAGTTTATAAATGAAACACAACATCAATCAGCAATCAAGCAATCTTTATTTGGTCATAGATCAGCAGATAAACCACAAAAATAATGACTAATTCAGATAAAAAGAGAGGAAAATACAATTGTTCTAAAATATTTAAAATATATTAGAAGAGATACAAGGGTGTACTATATAAACTACAGAACAGTACTTAATTCTGGTCAGTTACATAAAATCAGGTATTCCAGGATGCAACTGCAACTTCTTTCCAAATCATTACAACAGCCTTCTTGCTAATACTGCAAAATGTCACTCTGGAACTAATACTATAGTATTAGCTACTAAAAGTTTCTTTCTATTTTCTTTCTTAATTAGGCACATTTCAAACTTGGTACCAACTTTGTAAATTGGCAGTGTTGTGGTTCAGCCTGAGGCTGCTCAGGGACCGGCTGCGTCTCTGCTGGCTCCATGCCCAGAGGAGGATGACAGCGCAGAGGAGGGGGCTGAACAGCCGGACAGGGGAGAGGAGAGTCAGGAATGGGATGAAGGAGAAAAGCATGAGAGCCCGGGGGGGGGGCTCTCCCCAGCCAGTAGCTTGGAGTCATTAGGTGATGACGCACAAGCTGTCATTGACATGAGACAGAGACGTTCAGAGCAACGAAAGGAGCAGTTAAAGAAATATTATCACCATTGAATTAGAAAGAGCTGGGTTTGGGTGTGGTCCTCATCAGCAGGGTTTAAAAGGCAGGCAAGGCCTTGAAGCCATGTGGAGTGTTATCAATTGGAGTTGCGGTGACCTGCTTTGATTCTCAGCGTCTCTGATCTTGGCTTGTGGCCTAGCAGTCTGGAAGACTCGTGGGAGGCGTATGTTTGCTATCTACAGCTTCGTCTTGGCAGCAAGAATCTGGTATTGCTTCATGGACTATTGCCTTTGTGTACATATTTGGAGTTCCAGCGTTTTTCCTGTTTGTAAGGACATTTTCTGTTACCTGTGTTTTCCTTTAATTATTTAAACTACCTTTGCCTTTTACCAGTGTGTCTGGCTTCTCTTTTTGGGTTGGTATTGGCTTCTGGAGTGACCCAGACAGAACAGGCAGTCAGTTTAGGACAAGGAGTCGTTGAGTAGCAAGATATATTCTACTGAAACACAATAAGAGACAACTGTACTTTCTGGTTTTTCTTTGAAGACATTTCAAAAAATGAGCTGAAGAAGCTTCTTGAATGAGAAGCGAAACGTCTTCAAAGAAAAACCAGAAAGTCCAACTGCCTCTTGAAAAAGCATATTTATTTATTTATTTATTTATTTATTTATTCATTCATTCATTCATTCATTCATTCATTCATTCATTCATTCATTCATTCATTCATTCATTTAGACTCGGGGCGGCTAACAACAATAATAAAACAGCATATGACAAATCTAATATTTAAAATAACTAAAAACCCTTATTAAAACCAAGCATACACACACACACATCTTTGGGATAACCATGACCTGGATGACTGAGAATCTCCATAGACACAATATTGAGCAGTTAGAGGTTAACAGAGGATACATAGCATCTTCTCTTAATACTGAACAATAAGGACAACTCTAGATTTTTTTCAATTCTAAGAATCAAACTTGGACTTGATTCATTTGATTTGATTCATTTGATGATGGAAACTGTGCTTAATACAATTGCACATTCAGATCTTTGAAGCCGTGAACAAAATCCTTATATGGTAAATCCCAATAAAATAGCTTGAATTTTTTTCCTTCTCAAATGTCTCAATTCTGTTTTATAAGGATTTATTAAAATTTTATTAATTGTTTTATTTTAACCATTTAGAGGCTCATACTGCCAAGTAAGAATTGCTGGAGAATTCACAACTACACATATTTTTTGTAGGTTATTCAAAAACAACAATAACAACAAAAATTGGGTCCTTGTGGGATTGTACAGTTGGAATTTATATTTTATATTTATATTTTATGTAAATGAAACTTATCATTATCTAAAAGCAATTTCAGCTGGTGGAAGTCTTGGGTAGACATCATCTAGAATTGTCCTTTGTGTTATAATTTTGAACTTGTTTTACATATAAACAATGTTTAGTCTATTTCTGCCTTTTCCAGTGGATGTTATGCTTACTTTCTCATCTGTAACCACAGAAAGGATAGGAACTTGCAGAAGGAAGTCATAATTGAAGAGTGTTGCCTGGCAAAATATGAAGTAACCTTTAGAATGGATTTTAACTATTTAGTTTTGCAGTCTCAATTTTTTTAAAAAAGGAAATACACCCATTTTAATTTAATTATTTTAATTTCTAGACTGTGTTTTAGATAGAATGCCCTTCCAGCCTGAGAACTGAGGAACATGCCCACTATCATACCAATTTGATGCACATAAAGAATTTGGCAAGATTAACCCGAGGAACTAAGATCTAACTTTAAGGTTCTGGCTGAATCTACTTCTACTGTACTTATTCTACACACTGGATTCAGACTCTAAAGCAAGTGCAACCAACCAAGTCTATGAAGGAACCACTTTCACATGGCATTGGGCCAGAATACACCCGGAACCGCCTTCTACCGCACGAATCCCAGCGGCCGATAAGGTCCCACAGAGTTGGCCTTCTCCGTGTCCCGTCGACCAAACAATGTCATTTGGCGGGCCCCAGGGGAAGAGCCTTCTCTATGGTGGCCCCGGCCCTCTGGAATCAACTCCCCCCAGAGATTAAAACGACCCCCACCCTCCTTGTCTTTCGCAAATTACTCAAGACCCACCTTTGCCGCCAGGCATGGGGGAGTTAGGATATTCCTTCCCCTAGGCCATTACAAGTTATGTATGGTATGTTTGTGTGTATGTTTTTATAATAAGGGTTTTTAGTTGTTTTATTAAATTGGATTGTTACATGTTGTTTTTTTATCATTGTTGTTAGCCGCCCTGAGTCTGTGGAGAGAGGCGGCATACAAATCCAATAAATAATAATAATAATAATAATCAAGGGGAACACAAGAGAATTCAGTATCAGAAAAATCAGATTTTGCAGCTTCTAGAATTGTGGTAGCAATGGCAATGCTGGAAAGGGATACTGCAACCTGACGTCCATCTAGCTGATTGGTAGTATCACTTGAGTATACCATCTTTTGCTAGGCCTTTTGGTTAAGGATTGTTTGTTTTCATATTGGAAGGACTTTTATTAAGAGAATCCAGATCTGTCCTCTTGGAATGCCTCACTTTGAAATACTGTCAGCTAAGCAACTCAGCAGAAGGAAGAATTTGTTGCTAAATGTAAGCCTGATGAAAGAAAACTTTAAGCAGGGTTGAGGATAAAGAAGCATTCCCATTTTCTCCCTGATGTTAGCAAAAAACCTGACAAGTAACTATCAACTAAAATGTTCAATAAAGTTTCACACCTGGAAATCTAAATAATTGCTGTCCAGGATTATTTTTTACCTCCACGACCGCTAAAAGAGTCATGGGTTCTAAAACAAAATACACAGACAATTCAATTTTGGGTGGGGGCGGGGGAGGTCATACTACTTCAGTTTGCCGGGCAAACTTTGATCTTATTTTGAAGTTTTCAAAAGCTGCCCATGTTGCCAGGGGTTCTTTTTTGGGGGGAGGGGAGGAATCTGATCTTACAGGTTTAACTTAAATATTATTTCCATTTTGAAGCCTGTCATGTGGCTGCACCACAAAGCGTATTTGGTTTTTGCCTTGATGCCTTGGGTGGTAGCATGCAATAAGTAATAAAATACTGAGAATAAAAGAGAAGTCCTGGAATATATATTCCTCCAGCTATTGCCCAGTTGTGTATGTGTATGTGTGTGTGTGTGAGAGAGAGACAGAGACAGAGACAGAGAGACAGACAGAGAGAGACAGAGAGAGGGGGGGGAATGTAAAGTAAAACCAGTATTTTTCTTTTTGATCAAAGGAAAGATTCTCTAACCACCCAGCAGGCTATTAACACGTAAGTAAATTATCTTGTAAAAGCCACCAACTGGAGGAAAAAGCAAGTATCTGCTTAGCACCTAGAAAGCAAACTTCACTTATCCGGAATGCAGTTTTAAAAGGAAGGAGGAGGCGGAGAGGAAGGGATTCCTTTTCCAAGTTCAGGGTTATAAAGGAAGCTGAATCATCTCAAAGAACTATCTCTCAGTAAAGTGATAATTCCCCTGTGGGTTCCTCTTGATCACCTTTTGACCATTTCCACATTGGTGAAAGAGGAAGTAGCAAATTAGGGCCTTTCACTTGAGAACAAAAGAAGCGCTAAGATTCAGGATGGGGTGCCCAGTAAAACAGCATTCAGTCTTCTTGACAATATTGGGAAGATTCAGTAGCTTTTTGTGGGATCAGGGTGCTAAGGGATTGTTTCCATTATAATACGTTTTCCATTTCCTCTTTACCATACACTTTCCCAGACCCTGTGAAAGGTCAAGACATTTGCCCATTGACATGATGTCACAGTTGTCAATCATTTGTAGCTGGGCAATCCCAAAGATCTCCCCTGGACCCATTTCTTGTTTGCACATCTATTACAGAAAACTTTACACTGTTATTACACCTGCCAGCCTCTTCTGACATTGACCTCTCATTTAATATTGCTCTTTCGCTCTCTGTCTCCCCACTACCAACAACTCTATCTTTGTGTTATGGATTTGCCATGCAGCCTTGACTGACACTGTGAGGAGTGAACAAGAATAATCTACAAGATATTTTATTTAAATTTTTTTTTAAAGAATAATCTACAACTTTCACCCTTCAGATTGCTTCTCTGGAGAGCCTTTATGTTAAAGTGAATGGTGGTATTAACTAGTCCAAACATCAGTGTGACATTCTGACTTCATCCAAAGTAAATTGCTGTCATTTCCTATTGAACCATTTTACAAGTTTTGGCTAGTAAATCACAGCCACCACTTTATATGTGTAAGAAGCCACCAATTTAGAAGCACGAAAATGCCCCTATCAAGGAACGCACATCAATATTAAGCTTCTGATCCATAAGCTCATTGTCTACGGTCTTGAGGAGCCATAAAATGTAGAGACTTTTTGTGCGAAGGTTTTGTTGAAATAAAAATGCACTAAAATCGAGCAAATATAATCTGTTTTGTCACAAACAACTAGTGATTTATTTTTTAAAAACTATTTTAATTAACTCACCAGCTGCAGCTGAATCATAGTTTAGACTCTGGAAAATGTTTCTTGCAAGCGAATTAGTGCAACAAGACTGGATCTTAGACTGGTATGAATCAAGTAGAGTAAAGAAAGAACAGTCTCCAGGAAATAGTGCAATTCCAAACTCTGTTTAAAAGAGGGCCTCTCCTTCTAAACTAAATTGAAAACAAGTTTTGTAAAACTACTAGCATCTGCTAAGAACACAGAAACAAATTACAATGTTTGACATGGCAAGTCAATAAATATTAATTTGCTTATTGTTTAATCATTGCTTTCAAGGATATTCCCGCTACTCCTCACCCACTGACTTTATTTTGTATTCAATGCCAATTGTAATTGGTTTTGCAGCTAGTGGCTTTACATATTGCCTTGACGATTATAACAGGAAGGAACAATTGTAATTTGACCAAAAAAAAAAAAGAGGAATGACAGAGACTGGTTTTCAGATAAAAATCTTTCACAGGAACTGTTTTTTCTCATTTATTTTCCATTGATTCCCCACACTTTTCCAGTATGCTTGTACAATATTTCAATTTTTTAAATATCAAATCTCCCGTTTTTCCAATTGTGTGTTCCATCTAGAATATTATAAGGATTCCATAATGAAAAATGAAAAAAAAAATACCTTCAGTACTTTCGGTGCCAGCTACTACTAGCAAATGTGCAACATTTATCAGAGGAACAGGTGTTATTATGTAGTTAACTGAACTTGTCAGAAATATTTATTTTAAAAATCACTGCAGAAGAACTTTGATATAAGGGTGTGTTTTTAGTGCATTTCAGCAGGGGTAACATCAGTTAGATGAAAAAGAAGGGAAAAGAGTGAAATAAAACATAGACACACACCACCACCACCACCCAAAACCACCGGAATTAAGTATAAGTAATCATATAAAGACTCCACCTGATTTGGATTATAAATTCACCCCTCCCCCCAGTAACTTTAAATTTCCATTCCTGGATTAACTGAACAACAACTAATCTTGTTGCTATTTGCAAGTACCATAGTTCAGCAAAAGACCCTAGTATTTTTTTGTGTTCTACCATTACACATGTGTGTTTAAAAAACCACATAAGCACATAGAAAGTGTACAGGAATCTTTTTTTTTTTAGTTTTAAGTTTTCTATGCATAATATTGTTTTAAAAAAGTAAGGCACAGAGAGACAACATGCCATCAGTAAAGACTCATTATATCCTTCATTGACCAAGACCTGAATCAATAGCTATGAGTGTTTCATTTTTTCTTTTTTTTAATGTTTAGGCTGTCTAATTTCTCACTAGAAGGAAAGCAGCTGTTCAGTGATTGAAACATGAAGAAAGATGTGTTGGAATCAGATAAGCATTACTTCCAAAGCAGGTTTTCCTCAACGTTTGCTTGCCTTTGTAGTCCTATGAGCCCTTATGGAATGCTGAAACTGAGCCCTATGCTCAGTTTGAATCGTAGCCTCATACGATACATTTAAACTGACCTTTAGGATATTTTGGTTGCCATTTTGCTTGCCACCCAACAAAATATACAGCTCTGCAAACTCAAATGATAAACAGTGAGAACATCTGACATTTGTTTATCATGTACTATAATGCCTCTAATTGTCATGCCTTATTATAATTTTCTTTTCTGTTTTGATGGTTTATGATATGTTTCTCCCCATTTCCCTCCTTTTTTATCTGGAGTGACTTTTAGCTGAACAACATGGCTTGCTTTTATCTTCACTTCCAAAGCTGCCCTTGTAAGCTTTGGGGCATGCATAAGCGCACCACTGTGCCTACCGTCCCTGTCCGATTGTCTTCTTTTGTTACTTTTTATCATTACATATCTAATGTTTTATTTGTACAAATTACCACCCTATAATTGTTTGACCAAATAAATAGATAGATAGATAGATAGATAGATAGATAGATAAATTCATTCATTCATTCATTCATTCATTCATTCATTCATTCATTCATTCATTCATTCATTCAGCAGCATATTAATCCCCAAGTAGCTTGGTTCAGTTTTCACTTTCTCTCACAGTCTTTTTAATCATTTGTAAGCCTTAAAGTATTAGCTATGAAAAATCTTTATACAGGTGGTCCTGGAGTTAGGCCCGTCAATTGAGCCCACATTTTCTATTGCTAAGGAAGACATTTGTTAAGTGTGTTTTGCAACATTTTACTACCTTTCTTGCTACAGTGGCTAAGTTAGTAACATGGTTAGTAATATGATTATTAAATGAATTGATGTTGCTTCTTGGAAGGTCACACAAGAGGATCACATGACCCCAGGACAGTGCAACCATCATACACATGAGTCAGTTCACAGACATGAATTTTGATCATGTGATCATAGGAACATTGCAGTGGTTGTAAGTGTGAAAAATGGTCACAAGTCATTTTTTTCAATTCCGTTGTAATGGTCACTAAATGAATTGATACAAATTGAGGACTAGTTATAATAGGTATTTTCCCCCTTTCACCTTCGGACATTTTTTTTTTTTAAAGTCTTGTTAGTGTGCATTTTAACAGTCAAGAATTAATGATAGAATGCTATAATGGGAAGGTGTTTTAATTATATTTGTTTGGACGATAAGCCATATTCTCAAGGGGGGCTTTTAAAAAACACTTTTAAAAATTGCCTAAATTTATCTTTTCTGTGTACACAGGACAACACAAATTAGAAAGCCACTCTTGGGGTGGGAGTGGGGGGGGGCTGTTATAAGTAGCCAGTTTTTCTACTCTGTTCCATTGTACTAGGAAGACTGTTGGATGGATATCTGGGCTCAGCCTTCAACAAATTCATTTGTCAGGGTCTGAAAACTCTTTGATCTAAGGGGAAAAGAATGCCTAGGGAGGAAGGCGTTAGATTGCAAGAAAAACGTGGAACTGATCTTTAGAGAGCCTCTGCCTTGCACTTTTTTAGGATATTGACAAGGTTTACTCTTTCTATTCCCCCCTCCCTTCCCTTTTTGTGAATACTGCAATTCTGATTTATGAATGGTCAGCCGCAAATATATCAGGTTTTGGGGGTTTTTTTAAATCAGTATTATGATTTAGCCTCTCCATATGCAGAACTACTTCCCACTTGGTGGTTAGGCTCATACATCATTTTAAGCCATAATGTGGTTGGTTTGTATTGGGCTTAGCATGATTTGTGAACCCAGACTTTGTGGCATGTAAACCATAGCTTATGTCTTTACATTATCTTTGAACCAAGCCACTGGTAGCATGTTCAACAAGCCATGCTTAACATAAATCAACAGACTCACCTCTGTCTTCCATAAATGCAGCCTCAGGCTCAGCCAAAACTCTTAATTCTGAGAATTTATTCCTTCTAAATTCATTTAATTCAGTGTGGGTGCATGGCTTAATTACAATGGATACATTGAATGAACGGAGGAAATCAAAGGAAAATTTCAAATCTGGTTTTTTTTTAAGTTTCTTCAACATTGTTACTCCTGCATATTTCTTCATCCTCCATATCTAGTTGACCACTTTGTCATAGTCTCCCTTTCTGTACAAAAAAGAGGAAAAAAGCTGCTTAGGGAGGAAAGAACAAAGAACAATGAAAGACAGAGATGTGAAGAAAAGCTGTTGCAAGTTAGCTAATCAAATAAGTGACTTTTTTCCCCCAGAGAGAGAACACGTATAAGATTTTCCAGAGGGTTGACATGTTTGTCCCCCAAGCATTTATAGAATGCATTTAAATGATTTCAGAATGTTTGTAAGCTTTTAAAAAACTTTTTCAGATCTATGCTGATTTTCAAAACAATATAATCATGGACAAGTTGTTTAGCGTTTGTTATATATTTTATATGTTATATATTCATACCTCTCCATTAAAAAATTACAACAAAAAGAAAACAACTTATTCAGTTTCCCTACTCTTGTGATCCATACATTGGCCAACATTTGTCTAGTGATTTGAAATAAAAAATGCTTTTGAGAACTGGTGACAAGGGAAGATTAATTTTTAAAATTTAAAGAAATTCAGGTGTACAGTAATATAATTATGGCAATAAATATGTAGATTTCCAGATGGCTAGGACCTTGGAAATACGGCATTAAACTTTCATTTAATAATACTTTTGAGTGTATAAGAGAGGGGAGAGAATGAATATAAAAATACAAACATAAAATTTTAAACATTGCAACTCCATAAATAAGAAATTGAATCTTGGACTGAGGGAGAAGATTGGGGGGCTGTATCCTGCTGAACTTGGGCACAGTAACAAAGATGAACTGAAGAAACAGCAGAATAGAACTATGACACAGTTATGAAATTAATGAAACATGGGGGGCAATATAAATTGGACAAATGATATCTAAAGTTATTGCTAGCTTATTCAAATTTAGGCTTTGAAAACAGATGATTGTTGGGGAGAAGTGGCAAGGAATTGTGGGCAATATTCAATAAACAATCTAAGATGGGAACAATTTGACCTGTGCTCCTGGCCCCTCTTTAATTCTCTAAACAATTCCTTTTGACATATGCTGGATAGAAAAGCCAATAAATGGTTCTGGAATACTTTTAGTGTGTTCTTGGAGACTATTCATAATTTTCAGATAATAATAATAATAATAATAATAATAATAATAATAATAATAATAATTATTATTATTATTATTATTATTATTATTATTATTATTATTATTATTATTATTATTATTACTATTATTATTATTATTATTATTATTATTATTATTATTATTATTTCTCAGACCAGTCCTAAACTCATCTGGTCTATCCCAGAGAAGAGTGCCTGATTTGTATCCTCACAACAGTTCTTTGTGTTTGGGTTTGTGCCAACTTTATCAGTCACCATTTGACCATCAACTATCAACACCAATGGTTGTTGATAAAAAAGACATTTGAATGATCCAATTAAATTACATAACCCCAAGCTGATGTTGGGATAAAGGTAATAGGAAGAAATTATTATTGAACAAATGGGCTTGCCTACCTGAGGATATACATTAGATTGAATCTTAGTTATTATTGAGTTTTCAGTTAATTTATTCTATTGATTTTGTTACAATTCTAGCTGCCCAAGCCTGATATTTATATTTCAGTAACAGTAGTATTGTTACTATTGTTATATAATGACAATGGAGAAAAGTCTAATGCTGGGAAAGATTGAAGACAAAAGGTGAAGGGGACGACAGAGAATGAGGTGGCTGAATGGAGTCGCTTCAGTAGACATGAGCTTAAATGGACTCCAGAAGATGGTAGAGAACAAAAAAGCCTGGAGGAACACTCTACCTGGGATTGTGGTGGATCGGACATGACTTCACAACTAACAACAACAAACATTGTTGTTAGTTGTGAAGTCAGAGAGAGAATCAACCAATGATTGGATTCAACCAATGAGAGAATCAACCAATGATGGGGTTCAATTTTTTTTTACTACTGTTTCTGTGGGCATGGCTTGGTGGGTGTGGCATGACATGGCTTAGTGGGCATGGCTTGATGGGCATGGCAGGGGAAGGCTACTGCAAAATCCCTATTTCCTCCTGATCAACTGGGATACGGGAGGGAGAGAATAGATGGGGGCGGTGCCAGTAAGTGGTGGTATTTACCAGTTCTTGGAACTACTCAAAATTTCTGCTACTACTTCTCCAGAACTGTCAGAACCTGCTGAATACCATCTCTGGAATCAACTGGACTTATTTAAGTACATGGCATGCAGCAGCCTGATTCAGAAACCATGTTTGATTGCAAAGAGGGGGAAAAAAAGATTTCCATATATTTTTTCCTCTACCTAAAGATTTTAAAGTGCACTCTGACATACGATACTTTTACTGAATAGTTACTCCCTGGTCTTGCTAATGATGATTGATAAAGATAACTTAATTTTGCCATGTAAGTGAATGCTCTACTGACAGTTCCTCCTATTAAGCTTTTATTTTGGACATTTTTATCATATTTATTCATTCCTCTGGAAGAATGTCACATTTTACATTTTTTAGAAATGATTCTAAATAGTTCATCCAGATTACATCTTACACTTGAAATTCAGCCAGGGTTATGTTACAGTGGAGCCTGACAATTTGGTAATGTGGGTATTTCAGACAGGGGAAGGCAAAGCAGACCAACAAATCCTAATAATGTCTCTTTCTATGTGGGTTAATTAGCATGTATATATTTAGGAAATTGGTTGAAAAGCCACTATGCCATTTTTAACCATTACACTGCTTGCAAAAGGTGGAGACAAAGAGCTTGAGATCAAACAGGACCATTATCAAAACAAGGTGCAGGTTGGCTCTACACTCATGACTAAGAAAAAAATGGCAATATCTCTATTATTTTATTTATCTATGTAATTCACTTTAATTCATTGATGACTCTGGGCACTTTAGAATTAAAAGAAAATGTAACATTATAATATCATATATCTAACTGATAGACCAATTCTATCTCCATGTCTCTCTCTCTCTCTCTCTCTCTCTCTCTCTCTCACACACACACACACACACACAAAGAGCAATAATGGATTGTAAATCCTGATGCTACCAGTTCATGTGTGTGCTCATGCAGGCCCGTGATGCTTCTGTGCATGCACAGAAGCATCCAGAATGGTGAGTGGAGCCTCCTACTGCTGGCGTTACTGGTTCATAGATCTGGGCCATTCTGGTAACAACTCACCGCTGAAATAGATATACAGTGGTACCTCTACTTAAGAACTTAATTCGTTCCATGACCAGGTTCTTAAGAAGAAAAGTTTGTAAGTAGAAGCAATTTTTCCCATAGGAATCAATGTAAAAGCAAATAATACGTGCAAATCCATTAGGAAAGAAATAAAAGCTCAGAATTTGGGTAGGAAGAGGAGGAAGAGGAGGAAGAAGAGGACGAGGAGGACAGTCGCTTCCAAAGGAAGAAGGTGAGGTGAGGGGCATAGTTCCCTCTAAGCTGAGCAGTGAGCAATCGCTCACTTAAAAATCATCATCAACTCAGAGTTTTCCAAAGCTGCCCAGAAGCCGAGAGGGAAAGAGTGAGAGGGAAGGAGAGAGAGAGGAAGAGAGGAAGAGAGAAAAAGAAAAAGAATGGGAGTAAGGAAGAGAGAAAGAAAATCAAAATCTAGTTTGAAACTAGCTCAACTATTTAAGTGGCATTTTGATATTGATAGAGTTGCCCTATTATGAGCTCACTGTTATAGACACACAGTACAGTATTTTATTTTGAAATTCTCTGAGGCAAAACAGGGTGGGTTTTTTATTTGTTTGTTTGTTTGTTTGTTTGTTTGTTTGTTTACTTACTTACTTACTCACTTATTTATTTATTATTTCTGTGCCGCCCAGTCCCGAAGGGACTGCGGCTCAGACACTATACTTTTCCGCCCACCCCCCAAAAAAATTAGAGGGAACACTGGTGAGGGGAATAAAAAAATCCAAAACTTTAAGGCTTAAAAAAAAGAGGGACTCTGAGGCAGTGAGGAGGAGCATACACCCGGCACGAGGCTGCCTCCCATACACTGCACCAGAGAGAGAAACCCAGGCAGGCGAGAGGGGTGAACCTCCTGTTCCTTTGACAGAAAGGCAGCTGCTACTGCTGCTATCTTCTGCCTCTTCCTTCCCATGCTGAAGGGCTTCCCTCTCCTCTCACTCGCTCACTTTGTAGCTGGTGCCTTTCCTTCACTGTGGTGACTCCTCAGTTTGGCTGAAGTCAAGTTGATCCGGCTGGGGTAAAGCACCCCCTTTTGCCTTTCCGCACCCAGATGCTCATGCCGAGTGTATGGAGGCAGCTCGAGGGAGTCACCACAGCAAAGTAGTTTATTCCCCCTCCAAGCGCCCAGAGAAAGGAAAATGCTCTGTTCACTCTGGGCTGCCCAGAGTGAAGGGAGCATTTCTTTTCTTTGGGCGCTGGCAGAGGTTTATTCCTTCTCCAGTCGCCCAGAGAAAGGAAAATGCTTTGTTCACTCTGAACTGCCAAAGCCTCCTTAAGCGCCCAGAAAAGCCTGAGATGGCCGGGATTAAAGGGGGAATGGCAGGAAACTGGCCGCTCTTCAAATTTCCTGGGAAACTTTTCTGGGCTCGGGTTCTTAAGTAGAAAATGGTTCTTAAGTAGAGGCAAAAACATCATGAACACCCGGTTCTTATCTAGAAAAGTTCTTAAGTAGAGGCGTTCTTAGGTAGAGGTAGCACTGTATATAATTGTGCAATTATTGGTGACATAAAGGATAACTCTTATTTTAAAATATTAGGATCATGTGGTGATAAATTCATTTATGAAATGAGTACTTCAAATAATATCTTTCTCAATAAATGTTGTCACTGTTTGACATGCAATTCTTGCCAAGGGCTTACTGTCAACTCTTAGAAGCCACTGGGTCTCCTTTTCCTTTCTATTCATATTCTTGTCTGCACTGGCTGAACCAAGGTGTTGTGAGCAAGGGAATGAGTGCTACAGAATACTGAAGAGCATTACAGTGTTCCCTCGATTTTTGCGGGTTCGAACTTCGCAAATAGCCTATACCACAGTTTTTCAAAAAATATTAATTAAAAAATACTTCGCGGTTTTTTTCTATACCATGGTTTTTCCTCCTCGATGATGTCATACGTCATCACCAAACTAATAATTTTTGCAAATAAACAACAAAAAAATAATTATTGTTAATAAATAATTATGTTTATAAATATCAGGATCACTAAGTGTCTTATTCAATGGTGTGTATCAGTAATAATGGTGAGTAAATGGTTGCTAAGGGAATGGGAAATGGTAATTTAGGGTTTTAAAGTGTTAAGGGATGGCCAAAAATGGTATATTTACTTCCGCATCTCTACTTCGCGGAAATTCAACTTTCGCGGGCAGTCTCGGAACACATCTTCCGCGAAAATCGAGGGAACAGTGTAATTCTGCCACTTTTTGACATATCAGAGAAGGAAAACTCTTCAGTAGTAACCTACACTTTGTTTTGTTGTCTGCTGCATTTGTTGGAAAAGAAGATGAAAGACCAAATATGAGGCAAAAAGCAGTTGTCAGAGTCAAGGACAGGAAGTAAGACTTTTCATTCAGTAACTGTTTAGTAGTAAGGGGAAATTGCCTCTGCATGAAGCCAGCATTTGCTTGAAGGTCAGACCGAAGATTTGCAAGAAGCCTTCTAACTTGTTTTGCACATGTATTCCCATTTAGCTCACTAGTTAGCTATTGGTTATAATGGTAATCAATCACTAAGGCCACAGTCATAAGCAGTAGCAGTCTTCCCCAGCCAATGCTTACCAGATGTGCTGAACCTCAGTTCCTCTATCAAGCAATATTAATAGTTGATATTAATAACAGTGGCCTTACACATATGGATGGCACCAGGTTGGGAAAGACTGGATTAGAGAAATGAGCCAAATAACAGCCTGTTCTGCTTAAAATTAATTTAAGATATTTGGGATTGATTGCCAATTAGTCTTCTGCATTGTTTATGTATATAGTCAAGCTATTTTAATGCACATAAGCATTTTTGTTATTAGTACTTATTTTAATGGATAAATTAAATGGATCTTTGATGTAGAATTGTATTGTGTGGTACTGAGACTTTTGATTGATTAATATGAAAGAAAAGAAGAAAAGAAATAACTCTGGAATATTAAAGCATATTTAATATGCTTTACATGCTGTTTTCAGAAGGTAGTTATACGAAGTTAATGGGATTTACTCCCATGTAAGGGTGTAAAACTTTGCAAATTAACTGTTGTTAGACAGGCAGTTCCATTGTGACCCTTGAGGCTTGAGAATTTAAGTAAAAATAAAGCAAGATTCTAAGCTAAGGCCAGGCTTACATAGCAATTCTTTGAACAACTTTGCTGAGCACAACAAAATTTCACAAGTTTGATTTTTAATGAAGAATTCACAATATAAATAGCTTGATTTATAATCTATGAGACACAGGTGCAAAATAGATTTCCCATTTTTTGTCAATGGGTGTCTAATTGATTCAATTCTATAAAGCATCCTCCTCTTCTAGTTTTGTGACTACAGTTTGATAGATGTACTGTCTTATTCTTTCCTGTAATCTCATTTCGTGATGGAGTTGTGTTTGTTATCCTGCAATCCAGCAAGGTAGCTAGGATAGTAAATTAATGAAGAAAAATGTTCTGAGTACCCTTTCCCAGACAAGATTAAAGCTGAAAATGCTTCTATTAGGGCGATAATATTTCATGACTTGAATTTAAGGCTAGATCCTAAATGCAATTTCAGTTGTCTTTGTTTCTCACATATTCATGCTGATCTTTTTCACTTGCCACCGATCACTTGTTTTAAAATTGGGTTTGACCTACTACCTATTTCTCTATGATCCTTTTAAAATTATTTTTGTTACTGAATAAACTTAATCCTGGATTTGACATGAGTCTTCATTTTGTTGATCAAACTTGCAAACAGAAGGAGGTAGATTTTGTCCATGTGCTCTTCAGGACAGGGGTCAAATAAGCTCACTGGCAACATGTTTTTGTTACAACATCAACCTAGCTCTCTTTGACTGATGGTGTTTTTTTTCCTCATTACAAAGCATGTCAGTAATTTCTTCCAGTGCATCGGCAATAATTGTGGGAGTCAGTCTTCAGAGAGAGTGTGAATGCCTCAAAGTCACTCGATGAGTAACAGGGTCAAATGGGGTTGAATCAAAATCTACAAATTTTATATACTCAAATAGATGATCATACATACAAGATCTTTGTGGAATATTTGGAAAAATGTGTTTTATCATAAGGCA
Source organism: Erythrolamprus reginae (assembly GCF_031021105.1). Lineage (NCBI taxonomy): Eukaryota > Metazoa > Chordata > Lepidosauria > Squamata > Dipsadidae > Erythrolamprus > Erythrolamprus reginae. The sequence goes on from NC_091951.1 coordinate 81,024,152, forward strand.
CATTCTGAATTATTAAAACAAGTGCATAACTGTTTGCAAAATTGGTCCTTGCTATTTCACATGTGTGTGAATATGCAATCACTTTATTGAATAAGAAATTATGGAGCATATATTTTGTGTGTATGTGTGTGTGTGTAAGAGAGAGGGAGGGGGAGGGAGGGAGGGAGGGAGTTCTTTTAACCTTTGTGAGGGTCCTGAAGCATAAGGTTTGGTTGTAAAAACATGCATATTAATTGAGATATTTTAAATGAGAAGATATAAGTCCAATGAAACCTAGGTCTAGACATGAAAATAGTTGCATTGGACAAAGGAAAAATGTGGAAATTGATACATGTTATGAACATATCATATCTCAGTCTTTGGGCTCAGACTCATAACCCACATTCCTGTTCTGAAAGATGGCTTTTTGTCAAGTAAACAGAAGGAGCTAGCCCAACCTTTCTTTACTGGCTCTAGAAAAGGCTTAACTTAACAGAAGTTTATGTAGAATGGAGTAAGTATGGACAGAAGGTGGGATTGTCCATCTACCCAGCTGCTTTTGAAAAATATTTTAGAATCTCCATCTAGTTGGAGAACTCCAACAAAATAAGCAGAGGAATATGTACGTCTGTGTTTTGTCCCACATTTTTTATTTCAACATTCAAGTTGTTAAATTTGGTTGTGTTGTTTTCTGTCTTCAGGTTGGGATTTAACTTTTTTTTATAATCTGTGGTGATCTTTAAGAATAATTCACGGCTCTCTGGCATAGTGACACCAAAGCTGAATAGTTAGCTTTGTCAGAGTTATTTAGTTGCCAGTTTAACAAGACCCGAAGCTGGCTAATGAATAAGATCAAGAGGAAAGGATCCCATATCCATACCAAGAATGATGCAACCCAAGTGAAGGGCAGTATCCTTAGCATTGTTTGCCTGTTATACTCCTGGGCAGGCCTGTTGCACCTCACATAGCTGAATAAGTGTGACAGGATAGTGAGCAGATTTATTACCTGCATATTGCAGATTCAGAGCTGAGGTTTAAATTCTTTTCATTTTCCCATCCAAGATGCCCTTAACTATGCCGGTACTTTCAAAGGGGTGGGGGTGGGGGACAACTGAGATAGGCAATCTAGATAGGTCTGAGTTTCAATTTGAAGAAGTGATTTATCATTCTGTTTTAGGATCTGGGAAGAAAGTCAACTTATTGCTTTGTTTTAACTGAAAACAGCAGAAGCTTAATGGTTTATCTATATATTGAAAGATGTGTGCCACTTGATTTATGGTTAAATAGATATTTGATGCAGAGTATCTGTAAGTAGAGAAGTATTTAAGCTTTTGTTTTTACACATATGGAGAAAAGAGACTGCTCAGTCATTGCTTTGCCATTTACTGTCTGTTGACCCACTTGATGGAAAACTATATGGGGGTCTCTTATATCCTTATCTTTCCATAAGATTGATTTGAAGGCTAAAATAGCTAAAAAACTTTTGGTGTCATACCAGCACTTCATTAGTCTCAGGAATTTTATAAAGCGCAGGGGAGGGGGGAATTAGGAAAAAATGTGAACGTGTTGCAGGTATTATGCCTGAACTAAGAAATAATCCAAAAATCAATTTAATGTAGTGGTCAAGATATTAGGTTAGTTATGATAGTTATGAGTCCTGGTTCTGCCTCTCTCAAAGTCAGCTGAGTGACATTGGCCCAGTCACATTCTCTCCATCCTAGGAAGAAGTCAGTCCAACAAAGATATGGTTTATGGTTGAACAAAGATAAGTAATCTTGCAGATAGATAGATAGATAGATAGATAGATAGATAGATAGATGGATGGATGGATGGATGGATGGATGGATGGATGGATGGATGGATGGATGGATAGATAGAATCTGTCCTTAATATGCCTAAGACTCTCAGAGGATTCATTAAAATCTATATTTGATAATGCACCCAAAACTTCCCACTCTAGAAACATAGAAACATAGAAGTTTGACGGCAGAAAAAGACCTCATGGTCCATCTAGTCTGCCCTTATACTATTTTCTGTATTTTATCTTAGGATGGATATATGTTTATCCCAGGCATGTTTAAATTCAGTTACTGTGGATTTATCTACCACATCTGCTGGAAGTTTGTTCCAAGGATCTACTACTCTTTCAGTAAAATAATATTTTCTCATGTTGCTTTTGATCTTTCCCCCAACTAACTTCAGATTGTGTCCCCTTGTTCTTGTGTTCACTTTCCTATTAAAAACACTTCCCTCCTGGACCTTATTTAACCCTTTAATATATTTAAATGTTTCGATCATGTCCCCCCTTTTCCTTCTGTCCTCCAGACTATACAGATTGAGTTCATTAAGTCTTTCCTGATACGTTTTATGCTTAAGACCTTCCACCATTCTTGTAGCCTGTCTTTGGACCCGTTCAATTTTGTCAATATCTTTTTGTAGGTGAGGTCTCCAGAACTGAACACAGTATTCCAAATGTGGTCTCACCAGCATTCTATATAGTGGGATCATAATCTCCCTCTTCCTGCTTGTTATACCTCTAGCTATGCAGCCAAGCATCCTACTTGCTTTCCCTACCGCCTGACTGCACTGTTCACCCATTTTGAGACTGTCAGAAATCACTACCCCTAAATCCTTTTCTTTTGAAGTATTTGCCAACACTGAACTGCCAATACAATACTCAGATTGAGGATTCCTTTTCCCCAAGTGCATTATTTTACATTTGGAAACATTAAACTGCAGTTTCCATTGCTTAGACCATTTATCTAGTAAAGCTAAATCATTTACCATATTACAGACGCCTCCAGGAATATCAACCCTATTGCACACTTTAGAGTCATCGGCAAATATGCAAACCTTCCCTACCAAACCTTCCCCTATGTCACTCACAAATATATTAAAAAGAATAGGACCCAGAACAGATCCTTGTGGCACACCGCTTGTAACCTGACTCTGCTCAGAATACTCGCCATTAACAATAACTCTCTGATGTCTACGCTTCAGCCAGCTGCAAATCCATTGAACTATCCAGGGATTAAGTCCAATCTTCACTAATTTATCTATCAGCTCTTTATGTGGAACCGTATCAAAGGCTTTGCTGAAGTCCAGGTAGGCAATATCCACGGCACCACCTTCATCCAACACCTTTGTGACATAGTCAAAGAAATCAATGAGATTAGTCTGACATGATTTGCCTTCAGTAAAGCCATGCTGATTTGGGTCTAATAAGTTATTGTTTTTTAGGTGCTGATTTATCCTCTTTTTGAGTAGAGTCTCCATCATTTTAACTACCACTGATGTCAAGCTAACTGGCCTGTAGTTACCAGCTTCTTCTCTACTGCCCTTCTTGTGAATAGGCACAACACTGGCCATTTTCCAATCCTCAGGAACGTCTCCTGTTAACAAGGATTGGTTAAACAAATCAGTCAGGGGGGTAGTAATGACAGATCTGAGTTCTTTAAGAACTCTGGGGTGGATGCCATCTGGACCCATTGCCTTATTTATCTTTAATCGTTCAAGTTCTTCTAAGACATCGGCTTCTAAAATCACTGGAGCTGAATCCGTACAGCTGGAAGCAATGCTATATCCCTCTATAGTATTATTTTGTAAGGTGTCTTTTGAGAAAACTGAACAGAAGTAACTATTGAAATGGTCAGCGATCTCCTTATTCCCATTAATGTATGTATTATTCCCGGTACTAAGCTTCGTGATGCCGCAGTTTTTCTTCTTCTTATCATTAATATATCTGAAGAAGGTTTTATCCCCCTTCTTTACAGATTTGGCAATTTCTTCCTCTTTTGAGGCTTTAGCAGCATATATTATCTGTTTCGCCTCCTTCTGTCTCATTTTATATACCTCCCTATCAGCTATACTTCCAGACTCTTTATACCTCCTATAGGCAGCCTTTTTTTCATTAACTATAGCCCTTACATCATTGCTAAACCATAGCGGTTTCTTCTTCCTTTTACCTTTAGTTATTTGTCTTACATACAGTCCAGTGGCTTTTAAGATGGCCTTTTTTAATACAGTCCACTGGATGCTCGCTCCTGCCATTCTATCCCTCCCCTTTAATTCATTATCTAAATATTCTCCCATTGCATTAAAATTTGTTTTTCTGAAATCCAATACTTTGGTTGCATTATAGGATTGCTCACAATGAGTTTTTACATCAAACCACAAACATAGATGGTCACTGCAACCTAAATTTTCTCCCACCTTGACATCTGAAACCCAATTCCCATTCGTAAAAACTAAATCTAGAATATTCTCCCCTCTAGTTGGTGTCTTAACCAGCTGTGCTAGAGCTGCTCCTGTAAAGGGCTCTACTATATTCTTACTTTTGCATGTAAGGGCACTGGGGATATTCCAGTCAACATCAGGCATGTTGAAGTCACCCATAACCACAATATCTCCCTTTACTGCCATTTGGGTAATTTCATCCACCATCTTGTTGTCATATTCCTCGGATTGCCCTGGAGGCCTATAGATCACCCCAATTCTAATGACAGAACCTTCTTTATTTTGCATGCAAATCCAGAGAGTCTCTAGATCTTGACACGTATTTTGAATTAGTGTTGTTTTTAGACTTTCTTTAATATAAATGGCTACTCCCCCTCCCCTTCTCTCTATTCTATCCTTCCTATACAGTGTATATCCTGGTATGGATATTTCCCATTCATTAGAATCCTTAAACCATGTCTCAGTTATGGCAACCAGGTCCAAATTATCTCTAGATATTATGGCCATTAATTCACAGAGCTTGTTGCTCAAGCTTCGAGCATTCGTGCACATTACCCGAAGAACATTATTTTCATTATTAGTTTGCCCCTTATCATCAACAACTACATCTATTTTATTTGCAGCTCCCTTTTCATAAGCTTCCAAAAACTGCTTTATCCTCATTGGTCGGGGACAGAAATCACCCACATCAGTTACATCTCTGTCCCCTTTACATAGTTTAAATGCCTGTCCAAAAAAGTTCTGAATTCCTCACCGAGCACCTGGGTACCTCTGTATGATGGATGCAAACCATCCCTCTTAAACAACTCCCTATTAGACCACCTACTGACATCATGACTTACATAGCCAAAACCTTCAGCTTTACACCACTGCCTTAACCACACATTAAACTCTATGATACACGTTGTTTTATCCTCTTGGCCACAAACCGGTAACACCTCTGAGAAAGTCACTGAATCAGTTATTTTACCCAGCTCCACACTTAGACATTGAAAATCTCTTTTTACTACATTAACATTTCTCTGGGACAAATCATTTGTGCCAAGATGCACCACCACATCAACGTTATTACCTTTACTCACAGTCTTAACAATGTTTGTAATCCGCCTCCTGTCCCTGCTGGCAGTGGCCCCTGGGAGACACCTCAGCACCTTAACCACATCCTTGCTCTGTCCCAAATAATAAATCAAATTATTTTTATAAATCTCTAATAAATCAAAAAGTGGGGGAAAGGCTCCCATTTCATCTTCAGTATTAATAACATATGATACAAATGTGGAAGAAGCAAAGCTGCCTTTATTCATACAAAATGAACTTGTAAAACAAATTGTAGTTCTTGGGGAAAAGTTACAGGGGGGGGGGAAAGAATGTTTGTGTATTTTGCCTTGAGCTTAAGTTCGGTTGTTTCTGAAATGCTTTTTTATTTATTTTTTTTACTTTTCTCCATCATACACCAAATAATTGCATCCATGTATACCAAACATAATAATGGGGGGGGGGGGGGGGGAGACCACCCAAAAAAAATCTTGCTTTGATTTCATTCTGGACTACCAAAATCTGCCAATCTGAACTTTTATTTTCTATTCACTCAGCCTTCGTTTTCCTTCTTCTTCTCCTCCTCATCCCTTTACTTTCTTTGACTTTCTCTCCCCCTTCCTTCTACAACCTCTCCATCCTCTATCTCCTCCTACCCTACTTCCTCTCCTTTTTTCTTTTCCTTCCCCCGAGTGAACTGTTTGTAAATCTATAAATCATTTTTAGAACATACTGGCAGTTTCTTCCTGAAATGTTTTTGATGTATCGTAGCGTGATCTTTTTCATATCTTGTGTTGATTTTACTGTATTGGACTGAGCAGTCAGGCACTTTTTTAATAAAGCCATATGTGCATCCATTCCTTTTTCTAGTGTTCTGGGTTGCTGCAATGGTTTTGCACTTGTCTGAATAATGTTCTTACATACCCTGCCCCCCCCCTCAAGAAAGACATCCCTGATAGTAAGCCCAGATGGGATTTTGAAACATGGAAACATAGAAACATAGAAGACTGACGGCAGAAAAAGACCTCATGGTCCATCTAGTCTGCCCTTATACTATTTCCTGTATTTTATCTTACAATGGATATATGTTTATCCCAGGCATGTTTAAATTCAGTTACTGTGGATTTACCAACCACGTCTGCTGGAGGTTTGTTCCAAGGATCTACTACTCTTTCAGTAAAATAATATTTTCTCATGTTGCTTTTGATCTTTCTCCCAACTAACTTCAGATTGTGTCCCCTTGTTCTTGTGTTCACTTTCCTATTAAAAACACTTCCCTCCTGGACCTTATTTAACCCTTTAACCTATTTAAATGTTTCGATCATGTCCCCCCTTTTCCTTCTGTCCTCCAGACTATACAGATTGAGTTCATGAAGTCTTTCCTGATACGTTTTATGCTTAAGACCTTCCACCATTCTTGTAGCCCGTCTTTGGACCAGTTCAATTTTGTCAATATCTTTTTGTAGGTGAGGTCTCCAGAACTGAACACAGTATTCCAAATGTGGTCTCACCAGTGCTCTATATAGCGGGATCATAATCTCCCTCTTCCTGCTTGTTATACCTCTAGCTATGCAGCCAAGCATCCTACTTGCTTTTCCTACCGCCCGACCACACTGCTCACCCATTTTGAGACTGTTAGAAATCACTACCCCTACATGAGTGCATGATAATAAGGCCAAGCACCTATTTCAGTTTTATTTTGTTTTTAAAGGGTCTTAGTTTTGGGGGGAAACAGTAGCTCCTTTTGTGGGAGTTTGAGTTGCTGCTTGGTTAGTGTGGGTTGTTTTCTGATAGAATTGCATTTGCTGTCATTTCTTCTGCTGATGTGGATTTCCCTGGAAGAGTGTTACTCTTCTCTTCTTCCCTTATGCATCTTATTTCTTTGAAGATGTTGCTAGTTTTGGGCATTTTTTCTAATTGTTCCTTTTTTAAAAAAAAATGACATATTGACACACTGTATTACAGTCTTTGTTGCGAGTCGTCGGAGTGCTGATCCCTTGGGTGTTCCTCCGTTGAGCACGTGCACTTTCATTAAAAGCATGGAGGCAGAATTGCATGTGTAGACAAAACACACACATGTATCAGGTTACAGTTATCAAGACTGACACCTATGCCTTTTATTCCTGCCTTTTTTGAAATGTCCACAAAGCTGATATGTGGCTATTACACATTGGAAACAAGGCTATGAGGCAATATATTGAAGTTAAATGAGCTGATTCATCCAGATAATGCAGAAGGTGTAGCTCAAATATTCCAAAAGGAAAAATAAACTACTCAATATAATTATTCATTATAAATCTCAACTAGCAAATGCTCTGTCCTAAACATTGGGAAGAAGAATCTGAACTCCAAATACGAACTAAATAATCAAATTATCACAGATAATCCCCACTCGGTTAAAGACCTTGGTATACTAATAACAAAAGATTTAAGTGCCAAAGCCCACTGCAACAACATAGCCAAGAAGGCTTCAAGAGTTGTAAACCTAATCCTACGTAGCTTCTGCTCTGGCAATCTCACACTACTTACCAGAGCTTACAAAACTTTTGCCTTCCGTCCGCTGTCCTATTACTCTCCTATATCTCCTATACCTTTCTTCTATTCCTATATCTCTTCTTCTATTCTTTCATTGATATGTTCTATTACTATATCTTCTTTTCTATTCTTTCTTAGATATATTTGACTATGAGTATCTCCTCTATAACCTTCACCTTATAATTTCACTTAGAGATTTAATCAGAGTGAGCATTTAATCAAGATGATAAGCACCCCTTACGCAAGTGAATCAACATCTCAATGTGTGAATAAAGAGGTGGGGCTTGTGCTACAAGACTTGTTTGCGTATTCTCGTTACCCGGTTCCCCATTCATGCTGGCAATCATCATGATTGAATTATTTCCTTACAGGAAATAACGCAAGGACTCAAAGACTGAAGCTTAAAGACAAAGAGAAGGAAGCATCAGCCAAACTATTAGGATCTGGTGACAATAAACACTGATGCAGAGTTCTCTGCGGTTGGTCTTTGGCTGTTATAATAAAATGGCATAATAAAATGCTGTCCATGTGGCCACCATTGTGCTTGTTGGGTGGGCAGAAGGCATCACTTATTATTTTGTGTATTAGTGTCTTATAACAATCAAGAGTGAATGATTTTTGCTGTGGAAAGAAGTGATTATCCCTCTCCTGCATTATGCCTATTAACAATTGTTATCTGTAGCCCGGAAACCATGCTTACCCAAAAAATATTGTTCTGGGAACCAGCTCTGCAATGTTTTTTCCTTTTAAAAAAGGGTGGGATTCAATCATCACTTAGTCATTTATTTGCAATTCTTCAATTGGATTGTCTTAAAAAATGGACTTAATGGAATTATGAAGTCTTTCAAGGGAAGCCATCATGTATTACTGTGATTAAAAGGGCAGCGCCGGACTTACCCGGCAGGCAGGCTTTGCTGGAGGGACCGGGAGACACGGTCCCTCATGGCGGCCGCCATTTTGGATCCCGGGCGAAGTCTCGCGATGCGAGACTTCGCTCGGGAGATCAGGGCCTGATTGGCCAAGGCCCTGATTGGTCCGGGCGGGGCCTGCTTGCCCTATATAAGGGCGAGCAGGCCCGGGGCTCTTCCTTTTCGCCCGGACCGAGCTACTGAGCAGACGTGCGATCGTTCTGCTCCGGCGGCCATTTTGTTTGGCGACCTCGTGCGAGGCGCCATTTTGTGGCCTGTGGGGGGTGAAAAGCCTGCTTATTCATCAGCGGAGCCAGCATCGGCTGGGCTCCGCTCCGGTTTGGAGCCTCATTGTTCCTTGTTAAGGGGGAGGGAGGTTCTGCCTCCTGGTGGCCTCGCGGGCTCGCGGGGGTCGCTGGGGGATCGAGGCCTGGGATAAAGGCCTGGTGTTTGGGCCTTGTTGCCCTTGGGGATAGGGGGGAATTGGCTTCCCGGGTGGTTTTTGGGCACCCCTGAGGCCTGCTGTTAGGGCAGGCCTTGTTCAAGAGGTGCAGGGCCCGTTGGGGGAGGGCTTGGTCCCGCCCTATTCCTTCTTGTCAAAAAATAGATTTTAGTGGTATGGCCCCTAAAAAGCGGCCAGCTAAGGCCCTCCCGGCCCAACCTGTGGTGCGGCCTAGGAGGGCTGCCAGGCCGTCTGCCCGGGCTCGGGCGGCGGCAGAGGGGCCCCCGGGGGGGATCCCGGTGGGGGGGGGTGGTAGGGTTTATGCCCACAGTCCCTCAACCCGAGGTGTCCCCTTCTCTCTCCTGGGCCAGGGTCCTGGAGCGGCTCGACGAGTTGGAGAGGTGGCGGTCGGGGGCAGGCCCGGAGGGGCTTTCCTCGGCTGCCACCGCAGCTTGGGGCGCAGACCCCGAAGAGGAGTCGGCCCCAGCTGGGCAAGTGGCCCACGAAGTACAGATGGCGGGAACCGGACAGGCGGGCAGCACCGGGCAGACGGGCCATGCTGGACAGATGGCCCAGCCTGGGCAATGGTCATCTTTCCAGGGCCCAACCAGGATGGGCCCACCGTGGATGGCTTCTACCCCTTACGGGGCAGGTGAGGTTGCACCACATGCAGGCACATCTCCGCTACTGCCCATCCAGGGTCCCGGGTTCATCCCGCCAGCTATGGGGGGTGGCAACAGCTTCACGGGGGCTGCTGCAGGCACCTGTGGTCAGGTTTGGTCCCCGCCAGCTCCGCCAGTGGGGGCGCTGGGGGTGCCTGTCCCACCTGGGGCGGGGGTGGGGGGTTGGATTCCTCCTCCACCGGCCATTATGCCACCGGTCCCATTCATGTATCCACCGGGGCTTGGGGTGCTGGGCTCGGGGGCCACCACGGTGTGGGACCCGTTCGCCAGCATCAAGCCTGGGGCCATCCCTTGTGGGTTGCCCGCCACACCGTTAGGGTACCATCTGCACCCGTCAGTTAAGGAGGCAATCTGGCGGGGGGAGTACGTTGATTTGTTCTCCATCTTGAACAGGGAGGTCCCTAAACAGGATAAGGAGGTTGTCCCTGGGGAGAAGGTGAAAAAGACAAAGGTCACGAAATGCTTCAGCTCGTGGCTGTATGCCTTTCTGACCTTTGCGTCGGTGGTCATTCAGAGGCAGCCGGGGAGGGCCACTGCCTTGCTGAAGTACATCGACCTGATAGCGAGGGCCCATTTTGAGTATGGGGGCACCATATGGAGGCACTACGACAAGGGTTTCCGTATGCGTATTGCCCATGACCCCTACTTGCCTTGGGATATGGTGGTTCCGGACCTGTGGTTCCAGGCCACTCATATGTCAGGGAAGGAGGGCTGTGATAGGACCGATAGCGGTCACTTTATGGAGGAGGAGCCTGCGACGCCCGCGCCGGCCAAGGCCGTGGCGGGTGCCGTTAGTAAAGGGGCCTCTTTAATATGTCACGAGTTCGCTGCAAAGGGGGCGTGTTTTTGCCCCATTTGCAGGTTTCGTCACGCCTGCGGAAGTTGTGGGGGAAACCATTCCGCAGCCGTGTGCCCCCGCCCCAAGAAGGGGATTGAAAAGAAAGGCTCGGGTCCCCCAAAGCCTCCCCCACCTGCTGGGGGAAAAGGGGCCCAGCCCAATTAATTTAGGGGTGCTTGAGGGTTGGTTGGGCGACTACCACCCTCGCTCGAGAGCGGCCGCTCTCTTGCTAGGTTTTTCAGAGGGATTTAGGATCCCTTATCAGGGTGTTAGGAAGGCCTTCATGTCTGACAACCTTAGGTCGGTTGTTGGTCATGAAGACATTGTTAGGGAGAAGATTGGGAAGGAGGTTGCCGAAGGCAGGGTCCTGGGGCCCTTCTCGGAGCCGCCCTTCCCGAATCTTCGTGTGTCTCCCTTAGGTGTGGTCCCCAAAAAGGCGAGTGGTGAATTTAGGTTGATTCACCATTTGTCTTTTCCAAAAGGGGAGTCAGTGAATGATTTCATTCCTGACGAGTTGTGTTCAGTCCGGTATGCCTCCTTTGATGCAGCCGTGACTATGGTTAGGAAGTGTGGGGTGGGAGCCCTTATGGGTAAATGCGACATTAAGTCTGCATTCCGGCTCCTCCCCATACACCCAGACGACTTTGAGCTGTTGGGCTTCCATTTCGAGGGGGGCTATTACGTGGACAGAGCTTTGCCCATGGGGTGCTCTGTCTCGTGCTCTCTTTTCGAGAGTTTTAGCACCTTCTTGGAGTGGGCGCTCAGGAGGCAAAGTGGCCTGGGTACGGTCGTTCACTACCTTGATGATTTCCTGTTGGCGGGGCCTGCGCATTCAGAGCAATGTTTTGCTTTGATGCGGGACTTCGAAGCCCTTTGTGCTCAATTAGGGGTGCCTTTAGCCTCTGAGAAGACCGAAGGCCCCGCCACCAGGATTACCTTTCTGGGTATTGAATTGGACTCAGAGGAGCAATCTTCCAGATTGCCCCTAGAGAAGTTGGTAAAGATTAAGCGGAAGCTTGATGAGGTCCTGGGCTGCCGGAAGGTGACCCTACGGCAGCTTCAGGAACTGGCAGGCATTCTTAATTTTGCCTGTCGGGTAGTTGTTCCTGGTAGGGCTTTTTCCAGGAGGTTGTATGATGCGATGAAGGGGCTCCGTTTGCCCCATCATCGTACCCGCCTTTGCGCTGGGGTCAGGGCTGACCTCGGCGTGTGGCGGGATTTTTTGGATAGATTTAACGGGTTGTCTTTCTGGAGGCACGAGCTTCTGTTGGAAGCTGAGTTGCAGCTCTGCTCTGACGCCGCGGGGACTTGTGGTTTCGGGGTAGTGTTAGGTGACCAGTGGTGCTGGTCGGCATGGCCTCCGGAATGGAGTGCCTCTTCGTTGGTTAAGGACCTTACGTTCCTGGAGCTCTTCCCCTTGATAGTGGCCTTAGAGCTTTGGGGGGAGCAGTTTAGGGACAAGACTGTGCACTTTTGGTGTGACAACCTAGCGGTTGTCCATGTGGTGAATGCCCTGTCCTCAAAGAGCGACAGGGTCATGCGGCTTGTCCGCCATTTTGTGCACAGGTCCTTGTCTCTAAACGCATTGTTTTTGGCTAAGCATGTCCCCGGGTTAGATAACGGGGTTGCTGATGCCTTGTCCCGTGGTCAGTTGTCCAGGTTTCGGACCCTGGCCCCGTGGGCCCGAGAACTGCCAGAAGCGTTCCCCAGCCACCTCTGGAGTCTGGGAGGGATCCAGAGTGGTGGAGAGGCGAGGCATCCCGGGCAATCTCCTTGTCTGTAGCGCCCGGCACCCTCAGGGCATACCAGCGTGCAGGTAAGGAGTTTGGGGAGTTTAGGCAGGGCAGGGGTTACCAGCTTAGTTGGCCTGTCCCTGTAGAGCATTTGGCCGAGTTTTGCGTCCAACTTAGGCAGCGTGGCTTGTCAGTTAGGACGATCCGGTCCCGGCTAGCCGGCCTCGCCTTTCTGTCCAAGGCGGGGGGGGTTTGCAGATCTTTCGGGTGACTTTCGCATCCGGAAGATGCTGGAGGGCTGGCTTAGGGAGCAAGCGGGGGCCCCAGGTGACACTCGTCAGCCCCTGACGGTGGAGCAGCTGTCATCTATCAACGTGGTTTTTGGCAGTCTGTGTTCCTCATTGTACGAGGCCCGTCTTTTCAGGGCAGCGGCTTGTGTCATGTTCTTTGGGGCCCTTCGGGTCAGCGAGGCCATGGCTTCGTCTCAGGCTGACACTTCGCTCCGGGCCTTCCAGTTCGCTGATCTGGCCTTTGGACAAGGGGGGGTGTCCCTTGTAGTGAGAAGGTCTAAAACGGATCAGCTGCACAGAGGGGTTGCCTTACAACTTAGTGCGGCCACCGACCAGTCAGTGTGTCCGGTGGCCGCCCTACGGCTTTATTGTGGTATGAGGGGGTCAGGTCAGGGGTACCTGTTTAGGCATTGTGACGGTACCCCTCTGACCCGTTTCCAGTTCTGGGCTTTAGTATCTAGGGCGATGGCCCAGGTGGGCATGGATCCCGCCGGTTATGGAACGCATTCGTTCCGTATCGGCGCCGCCACTAGCGCGGCACTTTCTGGTTTCCCGGCCCATCGGATTCGGGAGATCGGCCGCTGGCGGTCAGCGGCATATTTGGGTTATGTTAGGCCCGCTGAGGATCCCAGGCAGGGCTTAGGCTAGGTAACCTCTCTGTGTCTGTGTCCTCTTGCAGGTCCCCAGGCTAACACGAAACCGACGGCGCTGCTGTGTGGCCACAGCATGATTTTCTGGGCCGGCCGCGCGGCAGCCAGGAGCGCCATCGGGACCCACCTGTCCCTGGGGCGGTGGGTCAACGTTACCTGGATGGGCCGGAGAGGTATGCGGTGGGAGGGTCTCCTACCGGCGTTGCTGGGCGGTCAGCATTCTGTGGCTGCGCCCGGCAATCTGGGGGGCGGCTCCTGGAGTCGCGCCCAAAGGGGTCTGGGTGGGCAGCGTCCTGTGGCCGCACCCAGGTGGCTGGTATTGCACTTAGGTGGCAATGACCTGTGCATACTGGGAGGCCTGGCGCTGCTCATCCAGGCACGCGAAGACCTGCGAAGGCTTCGTGAGGTCTGGCCCACCACGCAAGTGGTGTGGTCAGAAATATTACCTAGGCTTGTGTGGAGGGATGCCTCTTCCCTTAGGGCCATTCACCGGGCTAGGCGGCGGGTGAATAGGGCTATGGGTAAAACGGTTAGAGAATTGGGTGGAGTGGTAATACCTCATCCCCTTATATCAATAGATAAGCCATGGCTCTACCGTGATGATGGCGTTCACCTGTCTGACCAGGGGAACGCCATCTTCTTACAGGACCTGCAGCGGTCTCTGCGTGAGCTGGCGCAGTAGAGGGGGGAGTCGGGGGGCCAAGATAGAGATCTGACCCCCGCTCCTGTGGCAGGTTAGGGGCGGAAAATTGGGTGGTTTAGCAACCGCGCGTTCTCCCTTGGGCATCTTTGGGGATGATTGACAGGTTCTCCGCAAGCTCATGGAGGGAGTTTCTGCCTGAGCAGCTGGGGGGAACCTTTCTTTGGGTCCTACACCTTTAATTCCCCGATTCGGGTTAGCCGGTGGGACCCCCCTCATGCACAGCATGGCAGAAAAGGTCACAGGTGACGGCCTGGCCCTCACCTGGACCTTGCATCGAGATACGCCCATGAGTTGCCCAGGAATGTTTGCTGGCATACGTCATTTCCGCCCCGGAAGTATTTGTTTGACCCTGCAGGTCCAGTTCCGGGTCATAGTTGTTTATGCTAATTTATGCAAAAGTATTTGAATAAATTATGCAAATTTATGTTAATAAAAATGACCCAATTTTAAATCCAGCTCTGGTGTCCGTGTCGTTACTCCGTCTCTCCAGCAAGGGCAGCGCCGGACTTACCCGGCAGGCAGGCTTTGCTGGAGGGACCGGGAGACACGGTCCCTCATGGCGGCCGCCATTTTGGATCCCGGGCGAAGTCTCGCGATGCGAGACTTCGCTCGGGAGATCAGGGCCTGATTGGCCAAGGCCCTGATTGGTCCGGGCGGGGCCTGCTTGCCCTATATAAGGGCGAGCAGGCCCGGGGCTCTTCCTTTTCGCCCGGACCGAGCTACTGAGCAGACACCCGCCCGCCCTCCACTATTTTACAGTGTGCTTCGGGGTCGCCCTTAGGGGGCCGAATGGGAATTTTTTGCAGTTCTGCCTCTTAGCTGAACTGTTTTTTCGCCCATTCCACACTGGGGTGATGGATGTGCGGTTAGGGGGTGCTTGCATTAATTAGGTTAATTGGCTTACCTTTGGTCATTTGGGTAGGCAGGTTAGGGGCGGAAAATTGGGTGGTTTAGCAACCGCGCGTTCTCCCTTGGGCATCTTTGGGGATGATTGACAGGTTCTCCGCAAGCTCATGGAGGGAGTTTCTGCCTGAGCAGCTGGGGGGAACCTGTCTTTGGGTCCTACACCTTTAATTCCCCGATTCGGGTTAGCCGGTGGGACCCCCCTCATGCACAGCATGGCAGAAAAGGTCACAGGTGACGGCCTGGCCCTCACCTGGACCTTGCATCGAGATACGCCCATGAGTTGCCCAGGAATGTTTGCTGGCATACGTCATTTCCGCCCCGGAAGTATTTGTTTGACCCTGCAGGTCCAGTTCCGGGTCATAGTTGTTTATGCTAATTTATGCAAAAGTATTTGAATAAATTATGCAAATTTATGTTAATAAAAATGACCCAATTTTAAATCCAGCTCTGGTGTCCGTGTCGTTACTCCGTCTCTCCAGCAAAGCAACTCAAAGTGTGTATAAAGAGGTCAAATTGATTGCTAAATGATATATAATTTTCTCAAAATGAAAAATGTTGCCATTTTTTCAAAAAAATCTGCAATGACAAAGGGAGGGAGCTTTAGGAACTTCAGAAAATCATCACTAAATATATGGGCAGATCAAAAGACATGGATTTTCACTTATGTCATGTCTTTGTCAATGGGCTTTGGAGGGGCATTTTGGCTGCTGTGAAGATTGGCAGTTACATTTTTAAAAGCTTGTAAGGATTATTAGAAACATTAAATCCTGAGGTTCTGCAAGTGGTGGAAAAAATCAAGATGGTGGTTTTGAGCACATGATCAAATCCTTCCCTCTTTTCCATGTGGGGTGGGGCCAAAGCTAAGCCTTCCATTGTTCATATGGGAATGGAAAGCCTATTCTAAAGGCAAAAGAAGAAAAATCCAATTTAACTTCCCCAAGTCCTTCAAACTCCAACTACATTTTTCTTGTAAGAGAAGGGATATTTTGCAAATGCTGTGACAGTTCTCACTTCTATTATTTTTCTTCTCTTTTCTAGCACAAATAAATATACAGTGAAGATTAGAAATGTCATCCCCCCCCCCTTTCCAGGGTTGATACTTAGTGAAAACAATGCATAAATTAATTCATGGCGCACTTTGCATGTTCAGAATGTTCAAAGCTGAGCTTGATTTTTCCATTCCCAACATACTCTCAATTGAGTATGTTGGAGAGGGGTGATGAGGTTGCAGATGCAAGTTTTGGTGTTGCTTTCTTGCTTATCTTAGTTACAGTTGTTGTACTAGTCATTTTCTCACTTGAAGTAAGTTTTTCCCAAATGACATGTAATGTTTTAATCTTTTCCAATAATAATAATATCTTCAGTATATCTTCAAGTATATATGTATAATTATATATATGTTTCTATACAGGTGTATATATAATCTAGATATATATCTAACTATTAATAATTTAAATATATGAATTTATATACATATATAATTTACTTTAATTCTAATAATAGACTGGTTCATATTTGTTTGTTTGTTTATTTATTTATTTATTAGATTTCTATGCTGCCCATCTCAAGGTGACTCAGGGCGGCGTACAATATTATAAATGCAATAATATATATAAAGAAATCTAAATTACTTTAAAAAAGAATTATACAAAATTACTAAAAGTGTTAGAAAACCCCATATACAGTCATACACATTCATTTAATTCAATCATTCATAATATCAGCTGGAGACAACCTCATCATTCATGGCCCCCATGCCCGCCAGCTTTACAAAAGTCCAGGAGGGAGGGGGTGGTATGTAACTTCAGAGGGAGTTCATTCCAGAGGGCTGGGACCAACACAGAGAAGGCCCTGCCAGCCGACATTGAATGGCTGACGGGATCTGGAGAAGACTGACTCTGTGGGACCTAACCGGCCATTGGGATGCATGAGGTAGAAGACGGTCCCAATATAACTATATTTATATGATTATATGTGTACATATTTTTACAACTTTATACAATTAATATACAATTCTTTATTTAATATAAGTATATGTATTATTTAATACAATGAATATAAATATATAAATCTAATATATCAGATATATAACTTAATATGGCCACTCCACTTATATTAGTACCCAATTAACACTTTAAGTTCCTATTGATTTATATTAAACAAATATTTCACTTTTTATCATCAATTCAGCAACTCAACATTATAGTTCCATTATTTCTAATTCTTGTATCATTTCTTTGTGTGATCTGTTTGTTAAGGTAGTATTGATTCTTTAGCCTCCAACAGACACTCTCACTTACCCTGCATCTATCTATCCAGTTATGTTCCAAGTTGGGAAATTGTAAAAATCTCTCAGATCTATGCAAATATGAAAATTATAATTTTGTCCAGCTACCAACGTTTTAGTCCAAATTCCTTTTATATCCCTCCTCTAGTCCATCTTAGAATATCTGCATCCAATGTGTCCCTATTCAATATGTCTGATCTTCTAGCCCGTCCTTTAGTCCACACGCCCCTCAAAGTATGTAAGGAAAGTTTAAATACCAGTCACCAATCCAGTACAGTTGCCCTACTAACCAGTCTCAAAATACTTCCAATTGGAGTTTCTTATATTTTCTTTTCTTGTCTATATTCCTCTTTCACTGTTTCACACTGTCACTGCTCTGTAGCTTCTGTCAGCTGCTCTTCTCCATTCTCCATTCTCATAGCTCCTGCTGCATTATGGGTAGAGAAAAACCCGCCTCACGCTTTTGAGTCTCAATCTTACTGCACTTCCTTTGACCATCCAAACTATTTTGGCTCTCTCTTTGTACTGATATTGTTCTCTTGTTTCCAATATTATTCTTCCTGCTCTGATTTGAACCTGCCAAGATGGCCAGTGTCTTTTTTGTCGATATCAAGGGGTTTCTCCTGTCTCTCTTCAGGGGGATTGCCTTTTCCCCCAAAGTCCTTGACATTTTCCCTTTCTTCTGGCAATTCCTCCAGAACTGACTGTGCCTTTAAAAAAAAAAATATTTATTTGTTTTTTTCAAATATAATATACAAAAGAAAAAAGAAAAAACATACATAAAAACATACACATACAACATTTGGGAAATGAAAGTTTCCCCACTTTTTAGGTGTTTGATCAGAGAATTTTGCTTCTTTCACATAGTATTAATTTTTCAAATCTTTTATTCGACGTGTTGCTTTGTGTAGATTTTTATTTATTTCTTTGTTGCTCTTTTCTTTAGCCAATCATAAAATTTTGCCCATATTTTATAGTAATCTGATTCTTCTTTTCCCTCTAATCTTTTAGATAACCTGTCCATCTCCGCACACTGACTGTGCCTTTTTAAGGCTTCCCAACAGGTAAATTGGGCTTCAGGAACGGAGTCCCATTCCGTCACTCCATAGGACAGTGATGTTACCGCCAGAAGTCCTAGTGCAGATATTTTCAGCTGCCCATTGACTATGCTAAATAAAATAAATAGATAAAACCATAATTCAGCAGCCGGAATTTAATCTGATATTTTTTTCTATTTTAATTCTATGACTTGCCCAGAAATTCTGTTCCCACATATTCAGTGTCTTAACAGATGGACATATGATTTCCAGCTCCTAAACATCAAGGACTGTTTTAAAAGGGGCAAGAATGCAAGTGGAGAATGCAAGCTGGAATTAATACCTAGAAAGAATTTGATTCTGGCTCATACTTAATTGCGTTTCATTTTCCGTGTCTATACAGGCCTCAATTGAATATTGTGCATTTCTGCATCTGTTTATATTGAGTAAGAAAACCTGCTACAAATGAGATTATTTTAAACATTCTTTAATAAATAAAGTGAACTCAGATGCATAGTTATAGACTCCACTGAGGTATATGGTGCAAATATAAAAAGGACTGAACTTCTATAACTAGGCCACAGGAATGTTCTGTAAAAGCAACTGCAAGGCATCCATACAAACTTTTAAATTTAATTCAGTAGTTTAATAAAATAATGCATCCTTAATGCATATTAATACCGTATGTTGCTGACCAAACAGACATCTTTTTTCTGCTTTTTTAATGTAAAGTGCCTTTCGTTCTTTCAGTTAACCATTTTATCTTCACCATTTAGGCTACAATCCTGTGATTGAAAGGTGGAGAAATTACAGTCACCCAGATGCTTGTGAATTGCCATTCACAGGGTGCCTATCCAACACCTTAACAACTGCACCATATTGGCTCTCTTTTATGGCTGTTCCTAAGTCATGGCTATAACACTAACAAAAACTTTCTTAAGATTTCTACTTGTTAAACAGTGCATGGACTTTTTCTTTTTTTTAAAAAGAAGCATTTGAAATATTGCAGTTTTAACCCACTTGACCTCTTGAAAAAAAATAATCCTAGGAACATTTACAAATTTCTATTCTGTAACTTGCTACTTCCTCCAGGAGAAAGCCCATTCATGTCATGCGTCTAGGGATCATAGCATGCCTATGATGATAGCATACCTAAGATCAGTGAAGGACTACCAAATTTTTTACTACCATACTGTGGGTGTGGCTTATGCAGGACGCCTTGCATTTTCTTTCAACATCTTTCAGTGCAAATTGGGTGCTCTGGGGTGGAGCTCCATTTTCACTACCCCACTGCGCGCCCCCCCCCTGGTCCGGGCAGCAGCCCACTCCTGCCTAAGATGGAAAGGGGTTTGATAGAATGACTATTTGTGAACAAGAGTTGTTGCAGTATGAGCAGGAAAGTTTTGTAAATCATGGATGATGACAAACATAGGTTGAATGACCTAAATAGAACTTAATCTTGTTGCTTTGCCTTATGGCTTGCAACCATCATCTGCAATTGCCTTCCAATTTTGGAAGACTCATATGTAAAAAGGATACATAACCTTTTATCCTGTTCTTTTTAGATTAAGATTAGATATCTCCTGAAGTTGAAAAGAATACAATAATTGGGTTTTTTAAACTATTTTCCTCACCAGGTCTGTTTCTTTTTTCCTCAAATGCCATTAATGGCATTATTTTGTTCCTTAGACTTATTGATTAAGGCAATGCTAATGCTAGCCAGGGTGGCGCAGTAGTTACAGTGCAACATTGCACACTTCTTCAGCTAACAGATAGCTGTAGTACAGCAGTTCAAATCTCCCCACTGGTTCAAGGTTGACTCAGCCTTCCATCCTTCCGAGGTGGGTAAAATGAGGATCCAGTTTGTTGGGGACAATATGCTGATTCTGTAAACTGTTTAAAGAGGGCTGTAAAAGCACTATGAAGTGGTATATAAGCCTAAATGCTATTACTATTGCTATTCTCTAATTACATTAGGTGTGGTTTTTTTATCTAAACCATTGCTTAGGAAAAAAATGAAAATAATCCTAGAACTAAAGTAAAGAAAGAGGCAGTTGTATTTTTTGTCAGTGCAATTTTTACCTTTTGTTGAAAACAGGAAAGAACATCTAGTCTTTACATCTCAGTTTCTTTTGTGGAATATCTGTAATAAAGGTCTCCAATCTTGACAACTTTAAGCTTGGCAGACTTCAACTCCCAGAAGCAAAGCTGGCTGGGGAATTCTGGGAGTTGAAGTCCACCAGGCTTAAAGTTGCCAAAGTTGGAGATCCCTGATCTGGAAGGCTAATAGAAAAATTTATATTGTATATGTTTATTTAGAAACAAAGTGTTATTTTTTAATATCAGCCCATAGCCAAATTATATAGTGAGGGAGGAAGACAAATTCCTCTTTTAATATATATGTTAACTCATGACTAACTCAAAAAAGTAGTTTATACATGCCACCCCATTCCATCCCTGTCATTGGAGATAAGGTCCAGGGTCATTTGTTCGATTTGTGTGCTACCCATTTCATCTGGAAGTGATTTTTCAATACATCCCTATACTTGCCTTGTTCTCATAAAACAATATATCTTCTTTTGGAGTTTTCTAATATTAAGATCTCAAAAAAGGTTAGCAAAAAGTGTGAGAGGCAGAAATAGAAGTTCAGTGTTAATACTCCTCCTTCAAGTCTGGAGCTTTCACTATAATTTAAAGAATAAAATTTCTGTCATCTGGGATACTATCTTAAAAAGCATAAGACTATATTTTACGTTTTTTTAAAAAAATATCGTCAAAGAGCTAATTGGCATATTTTCAAAAATTGTATGACCAGAATCTTTCATATGGTCAGATATGATTTGGTGGAAACCATGTTTTCAGTTTTGTTTTAGTTTTTATATTGCCCCTTTACAAATATTCATCTAGTTCAGTTTTCCTTACACTAATTGTCCAAGATTGTGCCTTCAGGTTCTTTTAAAAAAATAAATAAATCTGGAGCATATTACAAAACTATGGACTAGGCAAATGTAGAAACCAGTGGAAGCAAGTAATTGAATGCATAAGTTCTGATGCACATGAAATCTATTGTGAAGGACACATCATGTTTAGTTTGACCTTCTGTTAAGTTTCTCTGCAATGGGATACAACTTTTGGATTTTGGTGCTAGGGATATTCGTTAATGCAGTAAAGCATTGGCTTTTCCAATATATACTTTATCTAGGTTAGAAATAGAAAACCAGCATGAGAAATTAGATATTAATTATGGAAATTTGAAAAGGGTTTTCATCTAAGGCTGGTTGCCTACATATATTATATATTCGTTTTTTAATATAATTTTAATTTGGCAAAAGAAAAGTTCCCATAAACCTTGGGATTTTGCCTGTAAGCTGCTCTGGTTTTCCTGCATCATTTTATGTTTCTTCTGTTAGAATAGACTTCTAAAGCAGAGCCAGAGGGGCAATACTGGCTAAATCTGTTGCACCGGGAAAGAATGGGATTGTCTAAAAAAATTAAAACTTGCAAAGAAGGAAAATAGCTCTTCTCTTTAATGGCAGGTGTAGATACAATTTTACTACTTGGATCATTGGTACTGTTTAACAGTTCTCAGCCAGATCCAATGACAATCCAGGCTGATAGTCTCTATTTATAGAGAAGTCTTTCTTTTTAAAGTTTTTTTCTTTATCTCCTTAAAAAAATAACTGTTTCAAGTTTCAAGTTTTATTGGATTTATATGCCGCCCCTCTCCGAAACCTCGGGGTGGCTAACAACAATCATAAACAATGTATAGTAAAATCCAATACTAGAAGCAAATTAAAACCCCTTAATATATAAAAACCAAACATACATACAAGCATACCATATATACAGTTATAACGGCCTAGGGGGATAAAAAGTCTTAATTCCCCCATGCCTGGTGGCAGAGGTGGGTTTTAAGTAGCTTGCAAAAGGCAAGGAGGGTGGGGGCAATTCTAATCTCTAGGGGGAGTGGGTTCCAGAGGGCCGGGGCCGCCACAGAGAAGGCTCTTCCCCTGGGTCCCGCCAAGTGGCATTTTTTAGTTGACAGGACCCGGAGAAGACCCACTCTGTGAGACCTAACTGGCCGCTGGGATTCATGCGGCAGAAGGCGGTCCCTGAGGTAATCTGGTCCGGTGCCATGAAGGGCTTTATAGGTCATAACCAACACTTTGAATTGTGACCGGAAACTGATCGGCAACCAATGCAGACTGCGGAGTGTTGGTGTGACATGGGCATATTTAGGGAAGCCCATGATTGCTCTCGCAGCTGCATTCTGCACGATCTGAAGTTGCCTGAAGTTCACTCACATAGGTGAATAAGGATACTATCTCAGGTAGCCAAAAAGTTTAAACAAGTCTATTCCTAACCGAATATTATTGATTAAAGCAGAGAGAAATCAGAAGTGAGTGGTTGCTCTTTCAGAACAAGTAAAATTAGTTTTTTCAGTATCACATTCTACAGCTCTGGAGTCTTGTTGGAACGAACTATTGTATATAGTCTGATCTTGTCTCTTGTCATTGCGGCCAACTTAAAGAGATTTTTGGGAAAGGAGACAATTTCCAAATAGAGAAATTTAGATTCATCAATCAGTCCTTGGCATCCTGCAGGTGTCCTTATCAAAGAAGCTTCTGGAGGAAAAAGGCTGGGAGATTGTAAAATCAAATACTGAGAATCTGCTAAAGCCTAGTAAAATTAAAACGAAAAATCCTGCCAAGCAGGTATTCTTGGTATGTAGCAGATGCTATTGTAAGGGTCATCTTGAAGAGAAATGGACCTACCGCTATGGTCACCTTGTGTACTTCAGAACAGAGAGACTTCATATGGCAACCTCCCCCAAAGCAATACTCAGTTTGAAGTTGTCCATTTGAAAATTGTGCTGGATTTTTTGTCAAAAGAAATAAGAGGAGAACTCATAGACATAAACTTTTGCTTTTGTGCATTAACTGGGAGGTCCACTGTTCCTTGGGAGTTCATGGAGCAGCCAGGTTTTCATTTTCATATTAAATCCAGAGAAGCGGAAAGAATTTTCTCCACTGAATCTCTGGATCAGATGAAGACTTCTTCCATTAGATGAAACACCTCTCTCCAACAGAAACTGTTCTCCCATTGAAAATATATATATTTGAAACAGGTTTATTCTGTGTATGCATATGAATGCATATACCCTTGTTTCTCTCATACAAACTTTTGAATGTGTCAGCTGCCTCCCCCAGATGTATAGATGGGGAGGTTGTACATAGTGGCCTAGTGCTGAAATGATACCCTGAGCAGGTGAACCCAACTCTCAGAAGACATCTCTATTTTTTGAAATCTGCCCTTGGTTCCGGCCAAATGATTATACAAACATCATGTAGGAGCAACGTACCGCATTAGCTTCAGGACCTCACAGTAATTCATCAGCTTTTGTTTTCAAGGTGACCTTCTCTGTTTTGCAACTAATTTGCCACGCTGCTTTGTAAAGTCTGCTCAAGGACTTTCTCCACTGAATAATGTGCTTCTGATTAAGAGCATCCTATAACACTCAGGAAGATTATATGAAAAGGATACAGAACTGAGACATATGAAGTTTGACTCCCCAGTTCAAATATTGGATAGCCAGGATATATATCAAGGTTATTCTTTAAAAGACAAATGAATGAATGCAAATGTCAAGACTTATGTCTCTTGACTAGTCAACAGAAAGTATGCCAAAAGATAAATACAGGAATGCAGCCAAACAAATACAACATAAGGTACAATCAGCCAATTTTTATTACTTATTTAATTAGCAGATTTATTCTGTTTTATGCATATGCTGACAGGGCCGGTAGCAAATGTGTGTAATAAAAAATGATGGAGGAGGTATTGTTAAATTAAAATTCCTAGGTTCTGTCAAGTTAGAATTAAACCATGCAATTAAATCCTGGTTGGCTCCACAAAAACACACATCCTGGAATAAAGGTACAGAAATGATTGGATTTGTATAGCTTTCTTGACAATTATGGAAATGGTTTGCTATTGCCTTCTTCCAGAGTGGTTGTTTGATGCTCCAGTTTAACTTATTGCCCCTGAGATTTCTCAGTGGTCTTCCATCCAAGTACTAACCATGTCACACCTGATTTAGCATCTGGACCCAGCCAGATGCTGCCACCTGATGAGGGTGTCTTAGAATAATTCTACATAATTAAAAGCCTGATTCAGTTAGCAAATACAGCAATTTTGGTGCATAGTGTGGCATCTGGGACAAACACTGAGATCCAAGTTCAGATCCCTATTAATCCATCAAGGTGACTTGCTAGGTCTGAACCAACTGCTGCCAATATTTTCCAGACCAACATATCTCACTGTCATGGCAAGCAGTCATGGACTTGGGGGGGTGGCGGGGGGAGTTGCAGTAAGGAAAGGAACTAGTCTCCCAAAGCATCAGTTCATGAAGTCCCCATATTTATTCTGAGGAGAGACCCACCAAATAAGATAATAGAAGTGGTCTAGTTCAAATAAAGGAATCTTTTTTTCAGCATGCTGGCTGATTATGAAGTGGTTGCAAACAATGGTGGTTGACAGCCGCTGCCAAATTTGCTACCTTAGGGTGTCTAAACTGAACTGAAGTTTTATTTAAACTTAAGCGTACAATTTTCTGTAGAATATTTATTTATTTATTTATTCATTCATTCATTCATTCAATTTTTATGCTGCAAAGCACATTTTAACAGAGCCAGCCTATTGACCCCACAATCCCGGTCCTCATTTTACTCACCTTGGAAGGATGGAAGGTTGAGTCCACCTTGAGCCGGCAATGAGATTTGAACCACTGACCTACAGATCTACAGTCAGTTTTAATGGACTTCAGTACAGCACTCTACCTGCTGTGCCACCCTGGCTCTTTTAAATATAGGAGCCTCTTCATGAGCTATCCTACACAGATTTCACTACCTCAAATGACTAATAAATTAAATGCATGCATTGATATATTCCCTCCCAAAGTAAGACAATTTATCACATCAGTGT
Source organism: Erythrolamprus reginae (assembly GCF_031021105.1). NCBI lineage: Eukaryota > Metazoa > Chordata > Lepidosauria > Squamata > Dipsadidae > Erythrolamprus > Erythrolamprus reginae. The sequence continues at coordinate 81,049,398 of NC_091951.1, forward strand.
CAAAGGGCAGGCAGAGTGGGATGACAACGCATATATTGCGAGGTCAGAACACATGCATCCTGACTTATATATCTGAAATAATGGAATCATAGAGCTGGAAGGATCACAATCAAGGATCATCTAGTGCAAGGGTAGGCAAAGTTGGCTCTTCTATGACATGTGGACTTCAACTCCCAGAACTCCTGAGCTATAATGATTGGCTCAGGAATTCTGGGAGTTGAGGTCCACAAGTCATAGAAGAGCCAACTTTGCCTACCCCTGATCTAGTGAACCTATGGCATGGAGTCATATCTGAGGGCATGCAAGGTGTTGGCCTATGTCAGCTCTAGTGTGCTGGCCAGCTCATTTTTCAAGAGGGTGGGGAAAGGCCATTTATGCCCTTCCACAGGCTTCTGGAAAGCCTCTTGAAGCCTGGAGAGTGCAAAAAATGGCCCAACGAGCTTACTGGAAATCCAGATGCTTCAGTGAGGCCTGCTCGTATGCACAGGGAGGGGCAGTGTGGGGAGAGCTTTGTGCACAGATGTGTTAGGAGAGCATTGCATTATGGGTGTGGACACATGCATGTGTGTTATTGCTCACACGTAATCCTTTTGGCACCCGAGCAAAAAAAGGTTTGCCATCACTGATCTAGTCCAATTTTCTGCAATATCATAGCTCTTACATCATTCTCAAAAGATTTATTTATTAATTTGACATGTATACCACCCAATCCCATAGGACTCATGGCGGCTCACAATATTAAAAACTATACAATGAAAAGTCAAATTCGAACAATTAATAATGGTAAAAACTCTTAATATAACCCCATTAATAAAGACTAAAAACCCATAATAATAATAATTAATAATAATAATAAACCCTGAATCCAATCAATAATTTCATGCCATCACGCATACCAGTTAGGTGATGTTGGCTGGAGAGAGCTGCTAATTCTCAGGGTGGCTATCTAATCTCCACTTAAAAGCTTCCAAAAATGGAGTGCTTTCAACTTCCCTAGGTAAACTTTTCCCTTGTTGTAAATATCTCACTGGCAGGAAGTTTTACTGATTTAGATGAAATCTAGGTAGCTTCAAATTGTACCTGTTATTTCAGTTTCTCTGACATGGAAAATTCTTCCTATCTAGGGCAGCTTTTTACATACCCGAATAATGATATCATTTATATTGCCTGTCAGTTTTCTCCAGTCATGTTATTGCAGAAGGGTTGGGATCCTTTAGGAGAAATAATTATCAATCAATAGGAAGGCACTACATAAACATGACTGCTAGAATAGTCCAAAACATATATTCCAGAAGAGAGAGGTTTCCTGAAGATGACCTCCAGCACCATCCAAATGTTCATAAAAGTAGACCTCTGGTCCTGATGATTGACCCACATTGGATCTTGTAACTTTATCTTAGGATGCCTATATTTATCTTCATTCATGAGAATTAATTATGTTTATGATGTGAGACTAGATTAAAGCTCTCAAGTATCTGCAAAACCTCTGGGAACATGGATCATAAGAAACATGAAGATGGGAAAGCTTAACGTAGTGAAAGATGAACTATACCTTGATTTTTTATGTATCAGCAAAAAAATGGACAGCAATTGGACACCTCTATCAAAAGATATTACTGTTTGTTGCTAAGGAGAAAAGCAAAGAAGAGACAGTGCTGCTTTCATAATCAGGAAGGTTATAAGAAAGACTGTACAGATTCTCAGCCATCCAGGTCATGGTTGTCCCAAAAGTGGGACCCTCTAAAACAGCGAGATCAAACTCAATTTCATTGAGGGCCGCATAGAATAGAATAGAATAGAATTCTTTATTGGCCAAGTGTGATTGGACAAACAAGGAATTTGTCTTGGTGCAAATCTTGGTGCAGGGTTGTGTTTGACCTTGGGGGGCCAGGGTGGGCATGGCCAGGGTAGACATAGCTACCTCAACATCACTAGTGTCAGGGGCACCTGTGGTTGCCCAAGTGCTCTGGGCTCCTGAGTTCCGCTTTCAGCTGCAACAACCTCCTGCAACCATCTGCCAGTGAAAACAGCTCAAGAGAGCTGCCTGTGGCCCTTCTAAGAGTTTCATTTTCCCTGACAGAGGAACTGTGGGCCAGTCATTTGCTGTTTCCAGGAAGGCCCAGGCCTTGAATTTGACCCCCTGCTCTAAAAGGATGCAAATGAGAAACGTCTGCAAGAAATATAAATCCTTCCATTCTCCACTATCCCACCAGACCTGAAGAAGCTTCTTGACAAGTGAAACATCTTCAAAAGAAAACAACAAGAAAGTCCAGTTGTCTACTGAATAACCACCTTTGGGACTATAAGAGAAACATAACTTGGGTACAATGCAAAATGACTGAATAATATCAATCCCGCATGATGGTTAACCAAATTTATGCTACAACCACTTATGCAAAAAAGTTAAAGTTGATGAGTTCTATTGTCAAGTTCAATCAGAAATTGGTAGAACATGCAAGCAAGATGTGCTGCTTGTGGGAGAGAGACTAAAGTTGGAAATAGTAAAGAGAAAATGCTGAATGCTAAGAAACAGAAATGAAACAGAAGAATTAGTTATCTGTTTCTACTAATTCTATTCCCCCCCGATTGCTGACACATTCTTCAAATGACTGAAATATTGCCTATATACATGGACATCACTAGATGGCAAATACAAAAATCAGATAATTCTATATTAATGGTACCAGGTATTGGAAGAGTTTAGTCATAACAGCAAAGACATGGCCAGGGACTGACTAATTATGACATTTATTGATTTGATTTGATTTGATTTGATTTGATTTGATTTGATTTGAATGCCGCCCCTCTCCGTAGACTCCGTAGACTATATTGATGTAGACTTTCACAACTAACATCAAAGAGGCAATGATGAGTTTTTGCTCTGAATGGGAATGGACGATTTTTCTTTTGCTCTGATGTTTCAGCAGCAGCTGTGGCTGACATCTTCAAAAATAGAGTCAGCTGCTTTGTATACCTCATGACAGCTCAGAGGCAATTACTCAGAGGCAATTACTGGGCTCTTATATTTGAATCTGACAAGTTAATTTTTCATTGGTTTATGTAAGGAGCACACTGGCTCATGTGATTAACATGTTGGGTAGGAGGATCTCTCTTATCTCTAAACTGTGACGACATCCCATTTTTTTCCTCCTAACTTTATTTTCTATGGATGCCAACTGTCAACCCTGAAACTCTGACAATTTCACAGTTGCCTTGCTTGTGAACCTAAAGAGCATCGATTGTTCATGGCGTTAGCTTCCAGACCCATTCCAAAACTCCAAGTAAAAATATCTTGATATTTTTTTAAAAGATGTTGAGTCGGAGGTTAGCAAGCCCATGTTTGAGACCTGAGTGCTGCCATGGGGCAAGATAGAGGTCCTGTCCTTTGCTCTAGCTTCTGCTGGGAACATGAAAAACTGAGTATCCTCCAGGTAACAGTGATGTCGCTGGCTAATCCTTGCAACCTAGAAGTGCAGGTTCCAGAATAAAGCCGATTCCCAATTGGTTCCCCACTGAAATGATCTATCTTGAAGAAATTTAAAGTTAAGAGGCATCTCACCTGAGTTCCTCTGATTTAACCACTTCGGCTTCTGTAAATATGTCCTTTCTTTCTCAGTGGAAATCTTTGAAATCGCTTTGAAACCGCTGGGTGAGATCATCCAAGGGCATGGGGTGAGGTATCATCAATATGCCGATGATACCCAGCTATACATCTCCACCCCATGTCCAGTCAGTGAAGCAGTGGAAGTGATGTGCCGGTGCCTGGAGGCTGTTGGGGCCTGGATGGGTGTTAACAAACTCAAACTCAATCCAGACAAGACGGAGTGGCTGTGGGTCTTGCCTCCCAAGGACAATTCCATCTGTTCGTCCATTACCCTGGGGGAGAATCATTGACCCCCTCAGAGAGGGTTTGCAACTTGGGCATTCTCCTCGATCCACAGCTCACATTAGAGAAACATCATTCAGCTGTGGCGAGGGGGGCGTTCGCCCAGGTTCGCCTGGTGCACCAGTTGCGACCCTATTTGGACCAGGAGTCACTGCTCACAGTCACTCATGCCCTCATCACCTCAAGGCTCGACTACTGTAATGCTCTCTACATGGCGTTACCTTTGAAAAGTGTTCGGAAACTTCAGATCGTGCAGAATGCAACTGCGAGAGCAATCATGGGCTTCCCTAAATATGCCCATGTCACACCAACACTCCCCCAGTCACAATTCAAAGTGTTGGTTATGACCTATAAAGCCCTTCATGGCACCGGACCAGATTACCTCAGGGACCGCCTTCTGCCGCACGAATCCCAGCGGCCAGTTAGGTCCCACAGAGTGGATCCTCTCCGGGTCCTATCAACTAAACAATGCGGCTTGGCGGGACCCAGGGGAAGAGCCTTCTCTGTGGCAGCCCCAGCCCTCTGGAACCAACTCCCCCCAGAGATTAGAATTGCCCCCACCCTCCTTGCCTTTCGTAAGCTACTTAAAACTCACCTCTGCTGCCAGGCATGGGGGAATTAAGATTCCTTCTCCCCCTAGGCCTTTACAATTGTATGCATGGTATGTTTGTATGTATGTTTGTTTTTTTATATTAAGGGGTTTTTAATTCGCTTTTAGTATTGGATTATTATTGTATGCTGTTTATGATTGCTGTTAGCCGCCCCGAGTTTTCGGAGAGGGGCGGCATATAAATCCAATTAATAATAATAATAATAATAATAATAATAATAATAATAATAAATAATAATAATAATAAATTGAACTATGTGTAGTTTCCTTTTAAAGAGGTCCAGCCGGCTACAACACTTTTGTCTTTGTATTTTTTTTCCAAATGATATCTTCCTTACTAATTATCTTAGTTTATTAAAAATGACCTTTCTAAACTCCATAGTTGTATTTGACTATTTTTACTAACAAAAATAACAACATGGTCTCACTTACGTTCATGTTTCTATCATTTAATACCTTCAAGCAACTTACCAAGGTCTAAGTACAAAGTAATGGATTACCTAAGGCAGTGATGGCAAACCTTTTTTCAGCCTTTTCCTACCCCCTCTGGAGCCTGAAAACAGCCTGCTTCCCAGGTCCCAGTGAGCCCAGAAGGCCAGAAGATCACCTGGCTGACGTGTGCATGCCTGCTGGACCTGAACTTGTGTGCCCACTGATATGGCTCCAGGTGCCACTTGTGGCACACGTGCAGTATTGGACAGCCACTTACCATGCTAACTGGATGGTCAGCGGTGGCTGGTGCGGGAACACATGTTCCCCACCCATTCACATGCTTCACATGAGATTTGGCTCCTGTACATGTGCAGCAAACCAAGTCTCATGAGATTTCAGCTATTTTTGCCTATATTTTTATTTCTGTGCATGCACAGGAGCAAAAACCAGCAAAAATAGCAGAATTTTCATGAGCGCAAGTGAGATTTGGGCTAGTTTTGCTGGTATTTTTGCTTCAGCACATGCGCAGAAGCAAAAAACCGGTGAATTTTGGACAAGGAATCTGTCTGTCATGCCGTTCCTGGGCCAAAATCTATTGATGTGCCATTCCTGGGCCATTTCCACTGGCCAGATGGCGCACACACACACACGCTTGGGAGGAGGAACCCATGACTGCATGAATGCCATAGGTTTGCCATCATGGACCTAGTGTCTTTTCAAAAAGATAATCATCCCCAACACAAGCCAATAATTTATTTGACTTCTTTTGTTTGGCAAAAGTATTCAAAGAGATGTCTCTATCACTATCACTTCATGTAGGGTTTTTTGTTTTGTTTTGGGGGGTTTTTTGTTTGTTTTTTGTCATTCTGATGATGGTGGGTTTAGGAGACTTTTTTGAGATATATCTTCTGTTATGTTGCCCCTTTATCTTAAACCGGAAGCTTTCAGCACTTGTATTACCATCAGTCCAACAGACCTCTACATGGATAAGTACATTCCTGATATCTAATATTCCATGAGTGCCTCTTTTATGTTGCTGTTTCTGGGAAGCAAGGTATATAAGAACATCAATGCTTGATTGGTTAGAGTTATCCCACTGTGTATTTCTAATCCTATAATATCATATTTGCATGACCTGATCATAGTATATACATCACATGAAGTCTGTGGCTCACGGGGATTTCTATTCTATTCCCAAGACACTAGGAACATGCAAATGATCCCCATTCAGTACATAATTGTAGTGTTTGCACAATTACATCATGGCATACATTACTTAACAATCATTGTGGTTGGTTGTAGATATGTGATCATATTTAGTGATGGGCGAACCAAACCCGCACAATTTGGGTCCATACTGAATTTTGCAGTGTTTGGTATGCCGAACACGAACAAGACATTTTTTTCAAACTTCGGGCAAAGTTTGGGGTCGTGTTTGGCATTTGGAGCTTTGACGTCACTGGCAGGTTGCTAAGGACACCAAGGTGATCACTTCCTGGATTCCATGGAATCCAGGAAGTTATCACCTTGGCATCCTTAGCAACCTGCTGGTGATGTCAAAGCTCTGCCCCTGGAATCTCTTCGTGGGAGGGATTCCCCGTTCGAGTTCGGGTTCGGTTCGGGTTTGGCTGAATTTTGTGTAAAGTTCGGCCGAGCTTGCCGAACCCAAACACAGTTGGGTTCACCCATCACTAATCATATTGTTTTCATGATGCCTTTTTTGTAATTTGTTTTTTGAAGAAGACTATGACAAACTAGTCCATGTGTGTTCCAGCAGAGTTCTAGACTACTCAAACTAGATCTATTTATGTGCCAATAAAAAGCAATCTAAAATAACTGATCAATTTATTTGCCAGTTGTTTTTAGTGTCTTAACCTCTGAACTACCTTGAGTTGCTTTGCGTAAAGCTGAGCAGATATATACAATAAGTTTGGCAAAATCTCAGTAGAAGTGTATTGTCAAAACAGGGCTCTTTCTACAGCAATGTTCATTGGCGTACTTTCTAATGCATATCTGTACGAAGCCCTGGGAAATCATATGGTTTGAAGCATTTTCTTCAAGTTTCAGCCAATTATTTTCTGGAAAAACTAAAATTTGGGTGTAGCTTTCATTGTAGAATGGCAATGTTAAATGCTCATTCTCAGTCCTATGAGTCTATGCGCTTTTGGCCATTAGATCAAAAGTTCTTTGAAACTTGTTTGAAAGTCTGATTTTATTTTCCCCTTGTATTTCTTTGTGGCCAATCAACCATATTAGTCACCATTGCATAAGACTTGCATAACTTTAATTTAAAAGGAGAAATTATATTTCCAATACATTACAGATTGTCTTCATTCATATCCTGAGTGACAACATCCAAAAATATTGTGCAAACTTGTTAAATAATGCAACGATTGGTAAGCAAATGGGGCACCATAGATATCTGCTAGAAAGCTTCATACAGAGTTGCTAAGACTGTTTGCAAGAAAATAATTCATTATATCAGGGTAGATAGAATGGTTGCAATCATAAAGTTTACCTAAAATAATTGGATAACTTGCTTACAGATTAAAAACATGTGTTAGCTGTATCCCTTTATATTTGAAGCCTTAGAATTAATTGCTGTCAGCATAGAGTAGACCAAACAAAAATAATTTGCCTCAGTTCACAGTAAAGACAAATCTAATAAGAATGAGGATAACTCTGTTTTGTGTTTTGTAAGTCAAGGAGTTAATTATACAGAATCCAAAAATTGAGGCAGAATACTATATAAGGCAAAAAGTGGTGGATCTGTACAAAATTATAAGTAATACTTTTAAAGACAGAGGAAGAAAAAAATCCTCTGGATTTTGTAAGGTTAGTCTATCTCACTTCAACTGTCCTCCCTTGAGGGCCATTTTTAAAAAGACTAAAGAAGACCAAAATATATATACATTGGAAAAACATTCAGTTTGTTGTAGACCAACCTTTTGCACATAATGTATATTTTTTACCTACTTACATTTTTATGTTCAAAATCTTTACTTGGGTTTTATTTATTTATTTATTAGATTTGTATGCCGCCCCTCTTCGTAGACTCGGGGCGGCTCACAACAATAACAAAGACAATGTAAGAACAAATCTAATAATTTAAAAAACACTAAAAAAAAACCATTATTAAAAGCAAGCATACACACAAACATACCATGTATAAACTGTATAGGCCCCGGGGAAATGTCTCAGTTCCCCCATGCCTGACGGCAGAGATGGGTCTTAAGAACTTCACGAAAGGCAAGGAGGGTGGGGGCAGTTCTGATCTCCTGGAGGAGCTGGTTCCAGAGGGTCGGGGCCGCCACAGAGAAGGCTCTTCTCCTGGGTCCCACCAAACGACATTGTTTAGTTGACGGGACCTGGAGAAGGCCAACTCTGTGGGACCTAACCTGTCACTGGGATTCGTGCAACAGAAGGGTTGTAGGCAAATAGCAATTGCACTTTAGCAATATATATACTTCGGCGGGACTTGCTTGCTGTTGTCATGTGAAAGATTTGATTGTTAAAAAGGCATCTTTTTATTGCATGGGTGGGGCACTAATGGTCCAATTTAATGTAGCCCTTAGCTCAGTTTCAAAACCTTTCCTGAAGTCTGTTCATTAGTGTTGTGATTCCGTCCGAGGCCCCTCAGGGAACGGCTGATCTTCTGTCAGTTTCCTGCTCAGAGGGGGAGGATGAGGAACAGGAGGTGCAGGCAGACGAGGAGGAGGAATCTCAGGCTGAGGAAGAGGGGGAACAGCCAGAGGCCCCCGAGAGGGAGCTCTCCCCAGCAAGCAGCCTGGATTCCTTAGAGGAAAATGCACAAGCAATAATCGATCTGCGACAGAGAAGAGCAACACAAAGAAGGGACCAATTAGCTAGGTACTTTCAGCACTAAAAAGGCAACAGCTGGGTTTGGGTGTGGTGCTCTCTGGAAAGGCTAAAAGGCAGACCCACCCTTCCTGGCTTGTGGAGTATTATCTTTGGGAGTCCTGGGACCTGGCTGTGCTCTTTGGCGTCTTGGAATTCTGGTTTGTGACTTTGAATACTGAAACCTTGGGGGGGAAAGGTGGGGGTCTTATGCTCTACAGTGGTGGGTGTGCCAGCAAGAAGGCTGCTGTATTGTCTGGACATCAGGACTCTGCTGTAAAGTCTCATAACCTGCCTGTGGGGAAGAACAGGTTTTTCTCTGTGTTTATTTTTCAAGCTATAAAGTACTTTTGCTTTTACCAGCGTGTCTGGCTGTTTTTTCCAGTTGGTGTTGAGGTCTGGGGGCACCCAGACAGAACAATTAGGAAAGGGGAAAAAATGTTACCTCCCATATACTGTTGGCTCTAATCTCAGCCATAGATTGCTTTAGTTTCACTAACTGTGTAGCTATTGCTCCAACAGAATACCCTTGAGGAACCCTACAGAGGAGAAAAGACTGTTCGCTCTTGTTGATACTCTACAAAATGCATGCAAACTGTAGTTGGCTTATGTAACTGGTGTTGATGCTTGATCTCTTGGCTGTATGAAATTCAGAAAGATGATTCAAAGGAGATTCCATGACAAACACCTTCAGATTAAATTTCAGGAGCACTGAATCAATAGAATAGAGTAGAATTCTTTATTGACCAAGTGTGATTGGACACACAAGGAATTTGTCTTTGGTGCATATGCTCTCAGTGTTCATAAAAGAAAATATATTTGTCAAGAATCATGAGGCACAACACTTAATGATTGTCATAGGGGTCAAATAAGCAATGAGGAAACAATCAATGTTAATAAAAATCTTAGGATGCAAGCAACAAGTTACAGTCATACAGTTCTAAGTGGGAGGAGATGGGTGATAGGAATTGAGAAAAAACTAGTAGTAATAGTAGCGCAGACTTAGTAAATAGTTTGACAGTGTTGAGGGAATTATTTGTTTAGCAGAGTGATGGCGTTCGGGGAAAATGTTCTTGTGTCTAGTTGTCTTGGTGTGCAGTGCTCTGGAGAGACGTTTTGAGGATAGACGTTGAAACAGTTTATGTCCAGGATGCGAGAGGTCAGTAAATATAATAATCAGTGATTTTGAAAAGGTTTTTAATGTTTCATAAGTCAGTTTTTGTGGGATTGCAAGTGGTGTTTCAATTGTTCTTACACATGTTTATTGATGTGTATTTGTATGTTTGAATGAATGAATGAAATTACAGTATAGGTTCTCTAATAGTGACATGAATAATTGGCTAATGAATTTTTAGCACCTCTGCAAAATCTACCTATCAATGTGGTGGATGGGGTGAGACAGATTGTTTAAAGGTTGCCTGGACAGGGAGGCTGGGAAATAGAGTGTGTCATTTATTCTACTGATTTATTCTTTAAATGTTGCTTGCCAATAGGCTGACCAGTGGGTAGAAGTGTGATACCACCTCTAATATCTTGTGTCCAGTTTGTCTGTGGTTCTTCAGTTCTTCTTACCCACTTATGTTTCCTAATTTTCCTCAACAAGCAAAATAATATAATCCTGTTTTATTTCTGATACTTGTTCCTCTTTGTTTTGGGTTGGATAATAATAATAATAATAATAATAATAATAATAATAATAATAATAATAATAATAATAATAATAATAATTTATTAAATTTGTATGCCACCCCTCTTTGAAGACTTGATATATCTTATTCCTTGTACGAACCCCCAGATCTCGATATCTATATCTTCCTGCCTCCCTGCCTGTCTGCTTGCCTGTCTGTCTGTCTCTGCCCCAAAACAAACAGGGACAAGACTCAGAAATAATGAATGGTTACCCTTAACAGTTTCTTCTTCTAGACTGTCAAACTGGTGGCCCACGGGCCAGATGCATCACACCGAGGTTACAACCACACCAGTTCCACGAATGGGGGAAACATTACAATACATAACATGACTTCAATGTGACACCACAAGTCTGACACTTGTGTTCTAGAGTGCAAACTACAAATAGGACATGTACCCCAAAATTTGAGACAATGCTTATCAATTCGCTTCTGCCAGTTCCTGTACTTTCTTCTTACTTGTCCAGTGAAGATGCTTATCTGTGAAACGCATTGTGTCTTTGCACATGAACATTTATCCACCAGTTTCACTGTTTATTGCTTCTGATTCTCAGTTTCACACTACCTATCTCTGATTTCCTTCAGATGTATACTAAGTCTTATCCATCTCTGAGATTGAGATAGAAATAGGTGAATGAAAGGATCTCAAAAGGCCAATATAGTTCGTCTATATTATTAGTTTCTGGGGCCTTTGTTAAAGGAATTCATATACAAACACGCACACACACACACAGTGCAAGATCAGAACTAGCCCTGATCATTGTAGAACAAACAGTTTCTCAGTTTAACTTGAAACATGTCTATAAGGAAAGACTACAGGTCTTAAAACCTAGCTCATGGATTAATCTTTATATAGAAATTGCAACATATGCAAAATCAAGCAGAAACAGGTTAAGAAGGAATAAGGTTATGGGTTTGGGTTTTTTTTTACTGTTTCTTAGAACATCTTTTCTATATGAAGATAGTGAGACACAGCTCAACATTTGACAAAACAGAACTGAAAACCCAGTGAGCTGCAGACTAATTAATAACAAATTCCAAGCACAATCTGGCTTTATTTTATGAGCAAAGAAATAATTAACATTACATGCGAAATCCACAGACCATAAACAGAGCAGCATGCTATGCAGGAATTTCATATCAGAGGAGCTGTAGATGATTCCTTTAACTTTCTTTTGAGGATAAATCCCTTTTTGGTTTTGAAAGAACACATTACATCTTTAATTTCCAGCTTACAAAACCTCACACATAGAGCAGAAAAAGAATTTGCACAGGAATCCAAATATGGAGATATTGAAAAATACTAGATTAGATGAACTGCGACAGAATAGCAGCAGGAGTTCAACTTTAAAAACAGCGGGATCTTGTTCTTTGCAGGCATGAGTGACATATTGCAAGCAAAATGGGGGATGAGGTAGGATGTTTAGCTGATAAATGCATGCTTTATATTCCAAAAGGATTTGATTTAAAAACTCTGTGAATGTATTGGATTAATGGTACAGGCTTGTATTTTTGAAAGATTCATTCTTCCTCATTTGAATGAATAAAGAATAATGTAATCTTAAAGAAGAAATATCAAGCTAGGGTGGGCAATTAATTTTCCCAAGGGACCATATGAGAAAACGGGACTGCTATTGAGGGCTAAACCAATAGGCTGTGAAGGTGCATAGGCATGCATGCACATACATACATAAATTGGGAAAAAATAGTTCTATAAAAACAATCTATGTGGCTGGACAGAGATAGCCACATAGATCCAGGACAGGGGTGGGTTCTAACTTACCTCCCTGCTGGTTCGATTCCTCCTGCGCCTTGTGGGTGTGCCCCATGGGTGTGCACAAACATGTGCAGTGCTAAAGAATCTCCTCTCAAAAAAGTCAAAAGCAAGATGGCAATGCATGTGCAGTGCTGGAAATTTGGCTTCAATGGAGGAAGAAAAAATAATGTAAAAAAATATTAATTTAATTTTTTTTAAAAAAGATGGTGGAGCCCCCAGACCTGCACCGACAGAACTGGTTTGGTGATATCATCATGATATCACCAGCAGCCTGCGACCAGTTCAGGCAAACTGGGCCGAACTGGGAGGAGCCCACCTCTTACTCAGGGGTAGTGATGGGCGAACCGAACCTGCACAATTCGGGTCCGCACTGAATTTTGCGGTGTTTGGTATGCCGAACACTAACCTGAAATTTTTTCAAACTTCGGGCAAAGTTCGGGGTCATGTTCGGTGTTCGGAGCTTTGACGTCACCGGCAGGTTGCTAAGGATGCCAAGGTGATCACCAGCTTAAACATTGTTATTTTTACGAAAAAGGATGCTGCAGTGGTGCTGCAAGCAAAGGGCAGTCCTTTCACGTAAAAATAAACTGCGGTGTCCTTTATCGTAAAAATAACAATGTTTATTTTTACATGAAGACCTCCCTTTGAAGGAGCTGGGGAATCCCTCCCACGAAGAGATTCTGGGGGCTGAGCTTTGACGTCACCGGCAGGTTTCTAAGGACGCCAAGGTGATCACTTCCTGGATTCCATGGAATCCAGGAAGTGATCACCTTGGCGTCCTTAGCAAAATGCTGGTGACGCCAAAACTTCACCCCCAGAATCTCTTCGTGAGAGGGATTCCCCGTTCGGGTTCGGCCGAATTTTGCGTAAAGTATGTCCGAACTTGCCGAACCCGAACACCATTGAATTCGCCCATCACTACTCAGGGGCTGTAAAATGTCCAGGTCTGATATAGAATAGGTTTCAGAGGACAGCAGAAAGTTTAAGCTGGTGCTGTTGAGACTTGTGTATCCTGTTCTAGATCAACAATCACCTGGTGATTATACTCTCCAGCTTTTCCTAAGCAACATATCCAACAAGAATTGTTGGCTGGCAATTCTGGGAATGAAAACTACAAAACAAATGATTACGTTTTAACGTGCTTTCTGATTCATGGAAAACAGAATGTTCTGTTTGCACTGGGATATGTAGAAAGATGTAATTTCTCAAGTAACTCTAATCCAGAGAGGAATAACTATAGTATATTTGGTTATCATCCTATTCTGTCAGTTATTATCCGATTTAGTCCTAAGTTGTTAAAACATTTTAGTACCTGCATTGTATTTGATTCTGTTCTTCCCTCTTCTTACTATTTGTAGGCACGACCTCTAATCTGTGATATAGATGAGTCTTTTATGTCTCATTCGAGTTTGATTTCATTTGCTACATAGAATACGAGGTGGCAGGGTCTCTCAGCAGTTAAGATTCAGGGCTTGTTAGCGGGCAGCCCAGATTCGAGACCTGAACATACCTGAACAATAAAGGGGTGAGCTCCTGAACTCGCCCAGATCCTGCCAATCTGGCAATTCAAATGTGAGTAGTGTCAGGATACAAATAGCTTCGAAAATCAAATCAGTGTCCAAGGAAAAACCTGAATTTGAAGTCCCGGGGGTTTCTCCACTCAGTTGAAAGTTCAATCCCTTGTTCTTACAACCCCAAGTTCATCACATTGACCAATCTTCATCTGCCAACTTGGCAGCTACTCCCATCTCCTTCTGTGCAGGTGCAGAAGTACAAACACAAAGGATGACATTGACAATCCAGAAGGAATTTGTCATGGCTACATGCAGACATCCCTCATGCAATGACCTCTTCCAAATTCCCATAGCAATGAATACATTTTAACATAGGATAAAGTGTGGCAGGGCAAAAAACCCCAACTAAAATGGCTTTGGCCTGACAAGTAGATAAATAGTTTGAGAGTAACAATGCTCCATGACATCAGGCTGGTCACAGAAGTGTGAAAATGTCTTTGAACAGGATTGGCTTAATGGCCTTGAAATGGGGATGAGCACACACACACATGCCTTTGTAGTCAGCAATGACTAGTGGAGTAAAATCCACTATAGATGTAAAATATAGAACCGGGGTGGAGCAACAAGTAGAGTGCTGTACTGCAAGCCACTGAAGCTGACTGTAGATCTGAAGGTCAGTGGTTCAAATCTCATCACCGGCTTAAGGTTGACTCAGCCTTCCATCCTTCTGAGGTGGGTAAAATGAGGACCCGGATTGTGGGGGCAATAGGCTGGCTCTGTTAAAAAGTGCTATTGCTAACATGTTGTAAGCCGTCCTGAGTCTAAGGAGAAGGGCGGCATAAAAATTGAATGAATGAATGAATGAATGAATGAATGAATGAATGAATGAATGAATGAATAAATAAATAAATAAAAATCCACAGGGACTCATCCTTTACTCTTTCTAGATTGAATACATCATGTTGAAAAAGCATGAATATAATTTCAGATGTTGCTGAATTATATTTCCAACATGTGAGCCGCCAAGAGTCCATGTGAACCACCATGAGTCAACGGCGAGGGGCGGCATACAAGTCCAATTAATAAAATAAATAAATAAAAATAAATGTCTCCCTATTGAACTTACTGGATGAGACTACTGAGAATTGTAGCTCAGAAACATTTGGTGGGTCACAGGTTGAGCACAATTTTATTACAACATTGTTCTCTTTGAGGTGGCTTTTAAATGAATCACCTTTTCCTCATTTTTTTTCCTTTCCAGGAAGAATTTGTTGAATTTTCATATCATAAAAGGTTGCCAATATAATTTTCTGTACAATGAAAATTCAAATGAAAAGATTAAAATCTGATAAAGTAACCAGTAACTGTGATTCACTACTTAATCACACACCCCATGAGGCTGGTTCAGAATATAACTCAGAAAAAAATAGTTGGTCAAAAATACAACAGGCCTGATGCTAATGGGCGTAAAATATTTTAGCAGCAATATACCAGATCTTTGGGTAGATTTGTCCAAAGATTTCCAACTTCAAAGGTTTTTCACCTGAGCCCTGTATTGCTCAGTTGCCACATCTCTGTCAAAAGCTAAAAAAAGGAAATGCTTGGAGTTCTGAGTACATAAAAAGTAAAAGGCTCAGGAACCTAGAGGCAGATTCTGAAAATCATTTTAATTGAGTAGGCTTTTTGTTAGAGGAACCCAGAGATGACCTTGGAGAAGATATGTAGGGACTGATAGTAAAACATGAAGTCAACCTGGAAAAACACACAAGAAAATAATGATGGGATGGAGTTGAACTTTGTCTGGTTTACCTGTTAATGTAGGTTTAAATTATCAAAATGCTGCCATGCCACAACCTTTTTAACAGGATAACAGATTAATAACAGAAAAACAGAATAACAGAGTTGGAAGGAACCTTGGACATCTTCTAGTTCAACCTCTCTTCCCATATTATGTAGAATCTAAACATTTAAATAATCATCTTATGATTATGATTATTTATTATTATTATTTATTAGATTTGTATGCCGCCCCTCTCCGAAGACTCGGGGCGGCTCACAACAACAATGAAAAACAGTATAGACAATGGAACAAATCTAATAATAAGAATCATATAAAAACCCCCAACTGTTAAAAAACCATACAACACATACATACCAAACATAGAATATAAGAGAGCCTGGGGGAGATGTCTTAGATTGTCTGAAATATTAGACAATTGTTAGGAGATACCTTTTTTGTGCAGTGACAACCTGTATGTTAATTGACTAAATGAATTAATTGTTACATGAACCAAGGCAAAGTAGATAATGATGATAAAAGCTTCATTATGATTATATTAATAGTGATTGTCTACTACATTTTCTATGATAGCATTTATTATAAGCATTACAGTACATATATTATTATGCATTTTATTTTATAATATTTGTTATGCTTTAATATATTATGTATGTTATGAACTTTACAGCTGAGAAATAGTATATGTATCACATGTTTTTTTTGCTGAATTTTTAAAATTAAGGGAGACTAGGATGGCACCATTTCGGCCTTGTTATTGCCTCATCTGCTAGCCACACCCTTACTGGAATTTGATCCGGCAGCTTCTGCCTTGTAAGGCAGAGAATTATATATATATGGGTGGATTAATTGTTCTCTCATTCAGATGGTCATACATCAGTAACAATAATATTTCTAAATGCTAATATTTATCACAATTATAACATATAAAGGTTCTACAGTATTTTATCAATGTATGAAAAGATAATCATCCTTGGATTTATTTTATATTAGATTACATGCCAATGATTCCTTGACAGCATTGATTTAATTAACATTTAGTTCTTCTATTCCTCGATTTTAAGCTTTGCTCTTTCAGTTTGTAATATGAAATTGCCTAAAGCTGCTGAACAAATTGAGCTAGATCCTGCACTATCAAAATCTATACCTTCCACAGTTCATTTTAATGGTATAATTATGGTATTTTAAACATGTGAAAATGAAAGGTTGTTATTCAATGTAGATGTTCTAAAGAGAAAACTAAAAATAAGCCTGTGTTTCTTTGGAATTTTATACAATATGTTTAGTGAGAGCTATCCTTGACCTTGGACACTGAATGATTATACCAAATAATATAGTGCTGTTACAGTTTTTGAAATCACAGAGATACTTTTATGTGCAGTTTAGTAAAGGCTTAATTTAGATTTAGTGTGCTGTGTAGCTAATCAGTGGTGGGAACTTAACTGACAGCAATTTAACATGATTGGGGAAGGTAATTGCATAATTAGCAGCAGTGTTTATAAATGCAGAAGGATATTTTTATTGGGAGGGGAAAAACTAATTGCTTTCATACTAAGAAGAAAGTTAAATAAATAGGTTTGCTGTCGCAGGTTAAGAGGATATGCCCCACTTCTTTAAGAAATATATTTGTTTAGTGGTTTTGATTTTCTATTTTGTTTTAAAACCATATAAAGTAGACTGCTATGTGCATATAGTCAGTGTATCTAATAGTGGTTTTGAAACCTAAGCAGATCTCAACAGACATGATTTTTAGATGATCCAGAAGATATTTGGATGTCTTTTAGATTATACACTGAATAATGGGAGTTCCTCCATGTAATGTTGCTTTGTCCCAAGCCACCGTTTCCATGGTTCTTTTGCTTGCTGTATTTCATTGTTTTCTCTGTATTGTTATATATGCAATTGCGATCAGCCAAAAAAGCAAGTTGCTGGTTTCAGTGTAAAACTCACCAGACCATTTAGTTACTTGAGTCTTCACACATCATTTTAGTATCCCAGCAAAATGCCCCATCTACTGGCCTGTTTGATTATGTCAAAGCTACCCCATTTCCAAGTACACTGTAGGTATTTTCATCCCCTTCTCATCATATCAAAGGAGAAGCTTCCCCAATCTTTTTTGGAAACTTCAGTACCGTAATTCTTTTCCAGCTCAGGACCTGTTCTGCGGGAAAGATTTTCTCTACTGAAGGAACTCCCATACAACGTATAATTTGGCCAAATAAATGTAATAGTTTTAAGAATGGTTTCCCAGGGATCTTTTCTAGCTGGCTTGGTCCAGTTCTTACAAACCAGTTGTTAAATTTATTTAGAAGAGTAGGGAGTCAGTCTCTCTCCCCCCCTCTGCCCCCCCTCTCCTTCTCACACACAGTGTTAAACTTACACATAGACACACACACACATATGTGTACACACATGCAGTAATCACAGACAAGTGTTTTTCTATCTACCGGTATTAACATTCTGTCATTAGTAAGACAAGTGGTTTTCTTTCTTAAATCTTAAAAGCATGAAGTATATCTCTTGTAGCATCAACAATGGCAACTTAAGCCAGCTTCTCTTTATCATTCTGATATGTCACACAGAAGAACCCTGGAGCTAAGTACCTGAAGAAGCTCTAAGTCTCAGATATGACTAAATTGCAGTCCTCCCCACTTATGATGGTATTTCTGATGCTAAGAGCATTCTGGGAAATGTAGTATTAGTGGCAGCTGGACTTGGAAAGGACTAGTTTTCTCCTAGAAAATGGATTTATTCCTTTATCCTCAAAGCGTTTCTTTAATGTAATTCCCCTCAGAGTAGGTTATTTTTTTTCCCTTGAGAAAGAACTGATAAAAACACTTTTGTGGATGTGTGCCAAAGAGCCTGAGATGTGGAATATATTTCTCCTTGGGCAAAGAAATACCTTCAAAATAAAGAGCTTCAATGTGCAGAATCATGCAAACTTTTTTCAAGTTTTGGATAGACTGATTTTTTCCCCTCAATACCTTATTTTCTATCTGGTCAGAAAGCATATGTAGCACCCTTAAAATAATTTGCCAACCAATGAAACAATGAATGCAGGAAACCCTAGCTCATGGGTGTCCAACTTGATCGCATCATGTGATATATTGTGATGTATCACAACGTTTTTTGCCTTTGTGGAGCCAGGATGGGCGTAGCCGGTGCATGACATATCCGGCTCATGGGTCGCCAGTTTTACACCCCTGCTCAAGTTGATGTTCAGACCTGTGTGTTCTATGCTGTTTCTGCTTTTATGTATTGGTTTTGCTTAGTTTCATGCTCCAGCAAAATGTTACATGTCAGCTTTGTTTTTCTTGACTAGATGATCCAGTCACTGTTGGAGGCACATGGCCATGGCAAAATCACATGCAGTACATTGATCACCAGTCCAACCTTTGCCTAGAATGTGATCCCCAGTTCCTTCAAGAGATCCAACTTTATCTGTCTTAAAGAAGAGGAGGAAGGAGTCATCTGAAATAACCAAGCATCAGAGCTTTAACACCAGAGCAGGTTCAATCCAAATTTATAAATATCCTACATAATGACTTTTATTTGCAGGTGATCATTGTAATCATATACATTCCTTTCCTAGGAAGTCCCCAATTCTGTGGTTGCAACTGGGAAGTTATATGGAGATTTTCAATCATCCAGGTCGTGGTTGTCCCAAAGATGCTTTTTCAAGAAGCAACTGGACTTTCTGGGTGTGTCCCCCCCCCCCCCTTGTTATGCTTCTCATCCAGAGCTGAAGAAACTTCATGGATGAGAAGTGAAACATTTTCAAAGAAAAAAAGCAGAAAGTCTCTTGAAAAAGCACCTTTGGAACAACTGGAAAGTAAGAATTCTTGCAAGCTTCTAGCAGCATATGAAATGTGGTTTTCCTGCACATTTTCTCCTTTACAAAGAAGAGAGATTTGATATGGACAAGGCATTTGGAGTTTCACTTGCTGATTTAGGACTGCCTCCTAGGAGTCTAGCAGAGCCCACCCACAATCTGGAATATGTCCAGCTTTTTCTTTTAGCAGAAGGTGAACCTCTGACCCTGGCAGCCTTAGGTAAAAGTGCTGCCTACTGAGCCACTGATACCATGCCATCAGCAAGTTGAAAGACCAGCTGCAGACTTCAGAGAGATAATTATTTCAATGTGTAAAGAATTGTTGTGGAAATGCAGCTCACACAGATGGCATGACAAAATGGTTGTGTGTGTGTGAGAGAGAGAGAGAGAGAGAAGCAAAAATCACTCACACATCTCCAGAACCGTAAAGCCTACAAACTTGAAATTTGCCACATATATTCATCTTGCCTTCTAGGTGCTCATTAAAACATGATTTTTTGAAATGACCATTGGAGCATGAGTATTTGTTATGTTATTATTAACTAGTGCTCATGCTAAGGAATTCTACTCCCCCCTCCCCACCTGAAAAGAAATCTGATCCAAATGCAAAATACAAGCAGAGGAGTTTCAGTTTCACTTTTGCTTTCACAGCAGCAAGCAGCTTTACTACAGCATAGTTGTGTTAAGCCATGCACAGACTCCTTTCTGTCTCCTTCTTGCTCAAACAGAAAATACTGTTTAAGTTTCCAAACACCCCCCACTAACAGGACACTAGCCAGTTTCCAAACAAATGAATACCAATGGATGCTGATAGGCAGAGACAGATTTTCCTCCTTATTTTTCTCCTTAGTTCAGATGAATCTGTTCCTTCTGCTGTAACACCAATTAAAGGGAAAAGAGGCAAAAAAAAAACACAGGAAAAGATTTACATATTGTATGTGATTAGGAAAACACAAGTAAGAGAAGCTGGCTAGTTCTATGTGGCATGCTCCAGAATCAGTTCACCTGACAGCCTAGTCATCCTCTAGCAAGACAGCAAAATCAGGAATGGTTTTACAGGGAGGTCCTGAGCAATTCATCTGAGGGGCAAATTGAAAGTCTATGCTATGCAAATAATGTCTTCATTCAGGGATTGCGGCAAATAAGAGAGCCAGGCTATTCTCCAAAAGCACCTGAGGGTAGGACAAGAAGCAATGGATGGAAACTAATCAAAGAGAGGAGCAACTTAGAACTAAGGAGAAATTATTGACAGTTAGAACAATTGATCAGTGGAACGGCTTGCCTCCAGAAGTTGTAAATGCTCTAATACTGGAAGCTTTTAAGAAGATGTTGGATAATCATTTGTCTGAAGTAGTGTAAGGTGTCCTGCCCAAGCAGGGGGTTGGACTGGAAGACCTCCAAGGTCCCTTCCAACTCTGTTGTTGTTGTTGTTGGTAGTAGTAGTAGTAGTAGTAGTAGTAGTAGTAGTAGTAGTAACAGAAACTTAGCTTACCATCTCTAACAAAATAGTACAGTCTCTTTTTTAACTACTCATTTCAAGCTTTAAGTGTCAATTTATCAAGCCCCATCACATAGTTTCATAGTGAAGAATGGGTATCAGCTAATATATGCACACACACACACACACACACACACACACGTTTTTCCAAAAATAAGACCCTGTCTTTTTTGAACCCTGAAATAACAGGGGATGCCTTATTTTGGGTAAAACAGCATACACACATACACACTCACAAAGAGAGAGAGAGAGAGAGAAAATTATGCATGCATGTATGTATTCTATTTACTAATAAACTTAAGAAGGATTCTCCCATTTATTGATATTCAAGTTTCAAAATCCTTTGAAATGAGTGTCAGATATAAAATGCCCCTTGTTATTAACTGAATGTATTGATATTTATAAATATAACTCTTCAGGATTATTGAATGAGAGTTCCAATACATAAATGGAAATCCCAGACAGCTGCAAGCAAGAATTTAAAAAATTACACTAATGATTTCTCAAGAACAAAACAATGAACTTTGGACAAGGAAATGAACATTTTGATAATGCTGGTGTATTTTTGTTTTAGTGAATCGGTAAATGCACTGTACCTTTATTTATTATTTTATTTATTTATTTAATTCAACTTCTATGCTGCCCAATCCCAAAGAACTCAGGATTTACACATACAAGTGTAATGAGGTCCTTGAGTTTTAGTTCTGAGTAAATAAGTGCACTCTTGCACTCTTGATAAAAGTGTCCTGCAGTTCTTTCTATTTTTATGTCAATGTACATAATCTTCAAAATTTCTGGATAATCTGTTTAGCTGTAATTATTTAGATAGCTTCCTATTCAGTAGCCACAGAAAACTCATATACTGGATCTGGATACAATTCAGCTTTAGCCATATAATGAAATCAAGGAAATAGCCACAAGTGGCAAATTCTATACTTTCAATTGGACTAAGCCGATTCAGAGACACCCCTCCTTAATATTTTTAAAATAAAAGCTAATTTTAATTTTCAGTGCTAAAATTGTTGACAAATTAATAATCATGTAGGGTTTTTTAAAGATAATATGATTATGGCTGCTTGACAGTGTTATATGCTTTGCTGACATGTTTACACATGGCAAAACAATAACCAATTGTAGCTCTTTATTACCTCTATATAATATGATTTACAACATTAGGAAATGTGTGAGTCAGTTTATCCCCTTCCCGTAAGAAGCTGAACGCACAACAGACCTTGCTCTGAGATAGTTAAGAAACAAGTAAAAATATGCTACATACATTTTATAAACAAATAAGTTTATTTTAATAGAATACAGGGCATCATTTTGTTCTGTAAAATGGTTAATTTGCAGATTATTTCATTTATTTACATATGACAGTAATATCAAAATTAATCTTATAACATGACAAAAGCAATGGGTTAAGACATTTTGCTATCCCAGTAATCTTGGAGTACTTTCATTATGCTAACTTATGCTGCATGCTGCATAACTTTGTTTTATTTTTGGAAAAGAAAAATGATATTAAGGTAAGGATTTAAAAGTAGTATTATCACTAGTTTATGTATAATGTACTAATATTTTTGATGTGCTGTTGTGGACCGGTTATTTCATATGTTTCCCCCTATTGTGGTTATATCAGTATTCAACAGTGCTTAAATGTTTTCTGCACAATTATAAGCAATCCTAAAACACTGAGCCCACCACCGGCAATAGACCATCTTGGATGCTAATGTCTATGTGGCTGAGAATGAGTTATATGAAACCCAAGTCTCCACTTCCTTACAATATAGTCTGAATACAGCTTCAAGTATTTATTAAGCTTTCGAATAGAGATAAATATATGTGTTCTGAGATAATGCTGCAGGATCCAATCTGAGTCAGTCCCTGGGACCAAAATTTTATTCTTCCAAGCTTTTGGGCTTATGCTGGAGCTTATCATTGTTAAGGTCTCCTGGGGCATTTTCTGGGCATAAGGAATTGATACATTGCATCCTATCTGCCACATACCCATAATAAGATCTGATAAATGTAATGTGAGATTTGACTGAGCTGTGCTATTCAGAAGGGAGACAAATGATAACATCATACTGTAACTTTTATTCTATGTAATGCTACCTGTAAATTGGGAAATTGAAGTGCAGATGCACATTATACAAAAATGACACAAATATCTAATACTAATAATGGCAGTATGGAGTATACTTTTCAGATGATAGAGTTGTCAGAAGGATATGGATAAAATCTTGTTGTTAGACTTCAGCTTGTCCTTACACTGCCTCTGCCCATAGTTCTCTTGAGAGTATCTACAAAGAGACTATTTGCAAGGTAATTTTGACATGTTCATTTCTCCACTAGAAGGCTTCTGGAATCTATTATGAATTTTGAGTTGATGTTACAAACAGCAACAGATGTTGCACTCCAGGTGGGGGGTTCAAAAGGGGTGTGTGTTGATCTTTTCTCCTGCTTTACAACTTACCTGCCTGAGGAACAAGCATTTTGCCTGCTGTTTTGTCCGTTTCTTTATGGATTAGGCAACTTGTTGCCCTTCAGGTATTTTAGATTATTATTTTTATAATCTATTCTCATTGGCCATATTACTTAGGCTGTGTTGAGATTTAGTCCAAGGTACCCAGGGAATACCAAGTAGCTTTGTGGTGTTTCAGTTGCTCTTCCATAGAAAATATCGGAAAGCTAGAATATTCATTTTTTGAAGACAGTTACACATATATCTTTTGCAGGAATCATTTAGATCCGTGTGCACATGTTCCAGATTTCTAGCTCAAGTGGCTAAGCCAATTTATTTTCATTTTTCTTTTCAAGTGGCAAACATGTTTTTGACATAGGTATTGTAAATCATAAAGAGCTACGGCAATTTTGAATATTTAAAATGATAACTTTGAAGATGAAGATGAGGTCTTTTGTGCTCAAATCCTGATGGATTCCCAATTGGCTGACCAACCTTACCCAGTGTATAGTCCTCAACTACATCTACATGGAGAGAAGTCTGCAGTGGGTTACTCTGAGAGTTTATCTTGGGCCTAGTATTCTTCAACATCTCCATAAATGATCTAGATGGGTGGATTAAAGAGGCACTCATGAAGTTTGCAGATGACCCCAACCTGAGAAAAATTACTAATACTAAGATTTGGAAAGATTTTAACAGACTTGAGCATTGGGCCTTAGCTAACGAGATATATTTCAGTGGTGAAAAAAGTATGGTCCTACATTTGTTTGTTTGTTTGTTTGTTTGTTTGTTTGTTTGTTTGTTTATCTATCTATCTATCTATCTATCTATCTATCTATCTATCTATCTATCTATCTATCTATCTATCTATTAGATTTGTATGCCGCCCCTCTCCCCCCTCGGGGCGGCTCACAAGAATAACAAAAAAAAGTATCACAAATCTACTCTTAAAAAGTCTCTAAAAACCCCTTATTTAAAAAACAACACACACACACACACAAACATACCATTCATAAATTATATAGGCCAGGGGGAGATGTCTCAGTTCCCCCATGCCTGACGGCAGAGGTGGGTTTTAAGAAGTTTGCGAAAGGCAAGGAGGGTGGGGGCAATCCTAATCTCTGAGGGGAGCTGGTTCCAGAGGGTCAGGGTCGCCACAGAGAAGGCTCTTCCCCTGGGTCCTTCCAGATGACATTGTTTAGTTGACGGGACCCGGAGAAGGCCCACTCTGTGGGACCTAACTGGTCGCTGGGATTCGTGCGGCAGAAGGCGGTCACAGAGATATTCTGGTCCAATGCCATGAAGGGCTTTATAGGTCATAACCAACACTTTGAATTGTGGCCGGAAACTGATCGGCAACCAATGCAGACTGCGGAGTGTTGGTGTAACATGGGCATACCTAGGGAAGCCCATGATTGCTCTCGCAGCTGCATTCTGCATGATCTGAAGTTAGCAGGAAAAACCAAATATATAAGTAAGGAATATGCAGTTCCTGGCTCAACAGCATTGCCTATGAAAGGGATCTAGGTGTCCTGGAGGACTACCACTTAAGCATGAGTCTGCATCCTAGGATGCATCAGGAAAGGGATAACATCAAGACCACAGGAAGTGATAGTACCACTAGTATATATCCAAGTCTGTGCACCATGATGCAAGAAATATGCTGAGATACTGGAAAGTGTGAAGAGAAGAGGAACAAAAATTATAAAGGAACTTAAGGTTAAATTGGATGATGAGTGGTTGAAGAGGCTACTGTAGGTATGTCTAGCCTATCAAAGAGAAGGATTATGGGGAACATAATAACTGTTTCTGTATTCTGTAAAGCACCAGAGTGCAGGACATGAAGTAATGGGTGGAAGAGATCCGGTCTAGATGTTAAAAGAAATTTTCTGAGAGTGAAAGGAGGTAATAGCTTGTCTTCCTGGAGTGGGGGTGCTCCATTACTGGAAGTTTTTGAAAATAGACCAGACAGTTATTTGATTGGGATAGTGTAAGGATTCTGCCTTCAGCAGGGGATTAGACCAGAAGCCCTTCAACATCCCTTCCAGCTGTATGAGTCTATGTCCCATAGTCTAAGCTCACTACTTTACACTAAAGTCATAAGTTATATCTCAGATGCACTTGCCTCTCAGAATGACCATGGAACTAAAAACACAGCTCCTTCTCTGGTGAAAGTACAGCAGTGTCAGGCTGAAGCTGTTTTAGTTAGAGTCTTTGGTCTGCCACACTTTATGCTATTTTAAAATGTATTCTTTGCTATGTGAATTTGGGAAGGGTTGATGCATGAGGGATGTCTGCCTGTAGCTATAACAAATTGCTTCTGGATTGTCAAGGTCATCCTTTGTCTTTGCACTCCTGCACCTGCATGGGAGGAGATGGGAGTTGTCTGCCAAGTTCATCAATGTGATGAACCTGGGGGTGTGGGATCAAGGGCTTGAATTTTCAACTGGGTAGAGAAACCCCTAGGACTTCAATTTCAGTTACTCTCAGATGTGCCAACATGGCTTGCTAATAAATTGGAACTATGAGTAATATTTTGCCCTGGACGAATAGGTTTGGATGCTATTTGGAACCCTGACAGCAGAACAAATAGAACTAGGTGATTTACAGAGTATGATTTTAAAAAGTGAAATGGTGACCCCCAATAGTTCAATTAAAGCTGCTTTCATATGTATTCCTACAGAATGCAACAATAATAATATTTAGCAATGCTCTCAATTTTTAAAGGTGGTGATATTCTCACAGGGGTTTGACTTGGACTAGAAGACCTCCAAGGTCCCTTCCAACTTTGTTATTCTGTTCTGTTCTATTCTGTTCTGTTCTGTTCTATTCTATTCTGTTCTGTTCTATTCTATTCTATTCTATTCTTTGCTAAAGCCCAAGACATTTTCCTAGCATGCAACTCTTATTGGAGAATAAATTTATGACTAGAAGAAGCATTTCAATGTGGCCTTAATAACCTATGAACTTCCATTCAAACAGCTTGAACCTAGACATATGGAAATGTAGATGGGTTAGCAGGCTCTGGCAAAATATAAAATTGCAAAGTAGTTGAAGACACTGAAGATGTTCTCCCCATTTTAAGACCATTTTAAGAATATAAACATTGAACAAAAATAAATGAGCAAAAACTACTTGAATTTACTTTCTTCAGCTCGGTAGCTATAAAGCTTCCTTCAAAGTATTAGCTGGTTCCTCCCTGCCCCCTTCACACTATGGTATATTTAGTTCTGTAAGTAGTCCATTTCTTCTCACTCATTAAGGAATGAATCTGGTTTTGTTCAATATTGTATATACATTGCACCCATAAATATTTAAACTAAGTCAATATAGTACCTCAAACATGGAAAAGCTTTCATTATAAACTGGGGATGGGAGGGGCTTTTAGAATATTGTATTCATTAGCCAAATGTTGCCCTTTGAGGGAGGAGTATGCAAGCCCAAAATACAATATATATTTTGCCTGCTGCTCTTGATTAGTCTTGATTTTAATATTTTATATCTCTAATGAGATGAGAGAAATCGGTGGACTGCCCATTTATAAACACAGAATCTGCTCAGGAGAATCTGGGGCTAATTTCCTTCTTTTGTTTCAATGAAGGTGCCTCAATTGTGCTTTCAAGCAATAGAATACATAGCATTTGGTTTATGGGGATGTATGATGAGATTATTCCTAAATGGAAGTAACTAGAGAATAATAAAAGGCAGGCAATATATGTGTTTATTATTGTTTTACTGTTAATAAAAATTATTGTATACACATTTTCCATGAAGAAATGTTACTGACTAGTCAGACTGGATATTCAAAAAAATGCACTATAGATTCTTCGTATAAAGCTTCCTAAGAGCAATAAACAGCAAAAGTTTTCTTTTAAATCTTCAGACTGGCAATGATTTCACACTTTAGCTGCACATTGGTACCTTTAAGTATGTTTGTTATTACACCAATTCATCATCTTAAAAAAAAGTATTAAAAAGTCAAAGTATTTATGCCAATAATATTAAACTCAACCACATTTAGTGTTTGGGTCTTAAATAATCCTATCCTTTTGCAGATCTAAGGACAGAGTTCTTTAGCTTCATGTAATTAAATTTGTGCATTTATTTATTATACAGTATTTCTAACTTGCAAACTCCAGCACAGCCCAGTCTATGGCAGTATGTTTATAAATTCTGTAAATAAATATATTACACAAGGATTTAAGTCCATCAGAGTCAGAAAGGCTGGCATTAACCAGAGAAAAGTGTTTCTACAGACAATACAAAAAAACTGGTTTTAAATCACTTTGGAGTTGATTTATGCTTGTTGGGCATAACTTCGATTGTCATAACAATGAGATCCAGAATGGGACAATGAATAAATGGGACAAACAGATCTACCATCTCATCCAAGGTCATATTAGCTTGGACCAGTTACAAAAACAAAACTTTTAAATTTCTCTTCTATTGAGTATAACTGGAGGATAAATTTATGTATGAGGAACCCATTTCTTGAGCATTATTTAAACTGCTATCATCTTACAATTGGAACACTCAGTTTTGGATACTTCTATGTGTTCTCGGTAAGATCAACTAGCAGTAACAATAGCACTTAGACTTATATACCGTTTCATAATGCTTTACAGCACTCTCTAAATGGTTTACAGAGTCAGCATATTTCCCCCAACAATTTGGGTCCTCATTTTACCAAACTCGAAAGGATGGAAATTTGAGTGAGACTCTAGATTCACACCAGTGTCTTTGTCCATATTTGTGTGGAACTTCAGGAACCATCTCCTGTTGATGGTTTGCTGGTAAAAGGCACTTATATCTCTTCCTAAGCTATTCCAACAAGTTGGATAGGATGGGAATCTGAGTCATCTACGTATAAGCAGTCAGTGGTTGACAGCTATTTATTTATTTATTTATTTATTTATTCATTCATTTGTCCAATACACAAATACATAGGAAGAAAAATAGACATGTAGGTTTAGGTTTATTGGATTTATATGCCGCCCCTCTCCGCAAACTCGGGGCGGCTCACAACAATAATAAAAAACAGTACAGTACATAATACCAAATCCAATGCCCACCCATCTAGTTACAATTTAAATTAATAATCTCATAAAAACAGTATATATAAAAAACAGGCACACAGTCAATCAATCAACAAAACAACATGGGCAAGGGGGAGGTGTTTTAGTTCCCCCATGCCTGACGGCAAAGATGGGTCTTAAGGAGTTTACGAAAGGCAGGGAGGGTGGGGGCAATCCTAATCTCAGGGGGGAGCTGGTTCCAGAGGGTCGGGGCCCCCACAGAGAAGGCTCTTCCCCTGGGTCCCGCCAGACGACATTGTTTAGTCGATGGGACCTGGAGAAGGCCAACTCTGTGGGACCTAACCGGTCGCTGGGATTCGTGCGGCAGGAGGCGGTCCCGAAGATATTCTGGTCCGGTGCCATGAAGGGCTTTATAGGTCATAACCAACACTTTGAATTGTGACCGGAAACTGATCGGCAGCCAATGCAGACTGCGGAGTGTTGGAGTGATATGGGCATACTTGGAGAAGCCCATAATTGCTCTCGCAGCTGCATTCTGCACGATCTGAAGTTTCCGAACACTTTTCAAAGGTAGCCCCATGTAGAGAGCGTTACAGTAGTCGAGCCTCGAGGTGATGAGGGCATGAGTGACTGTGAGCAATGACTCCCGGTCCAAATAGGGCCGCAACTGGCGCACCAGGCGAACCTGGGCAAACGCCCCCCTTGCCACAGCTGAAAGGTGTTTTCCTAATGTGAGCTGTGGATCGAGGAGGACGCCCAAGTTGCGGACCCTCTCTATTTTAATTTTTATTTTATTTTTATTTTATTAATAGAGTTGAAAGGGACCGTTAGGTCATCGAGTCCAACCCCCTGCCTGAGCAGGAAACCCTACAGCACCCCAGCCAAATGGAAGTCCAATCTCCTCTTGAAGGTGTCCAGAGTTGGGGAGTTCACCACCTCCCCTGGCAGGCAGTTCCATTGGTTGATCGCTCTGACCGTCAGGAAGTTCTTCCTTATTTCCAGGTTGAATCTCTCCTTGGTCAGCTTCCAACCATTGTTCCTCGTCCGGCCCTCTGGTGCCCTGGGGAATAAAGAAACCCCCTCCTCACCGTGGCAACCCCTCAAGTATCTGTAAACTGCTATCATGTCCCCTCTAGACCTTCTTTTTTCTAGGCTGTCCATGCCCAGTTCTCTCAATCTCTCTTCGTAAGTCTTGGTTTCGAGTCCCCTAATCAATAATTCCCCCCCCAGGGTAATGGACGGACAGATAGAATTGTCCTTGGGAGGCAAAACCCACAGCCACTCCGTCTTGTCTGGGTTGAGTTTGAGTTTGTTGACACCCATCCAGGCCCCAACAGCCTCCAGGCACCGGCACATCACTTCCACTGCTTCGTTGACTGGACATGGGGTGGAGATGTACAACTGGGTATCATCGTCATATTGATGATACCTCACCCCATGCCCTTGGATGATCTCACCCAGCGGTTTCATGTAGTAATATATATAAGGGTAAAGTGAACTTAGAGGAGAGGATATATGAAAGAAAGAAAATATATATGATAAGTGAGAGAAAGGAAAGACAATTGGACAGGGGACGAAAGGCACACCAGTGCACTTATGTACACCCCTTACTGACCTCTTAGGAACCTGGAGAGGTCAATCGTGGAGAGTCTAAGGGAGAAATGTTGGGGGTTAGGGGTTGACACAATTGAGTCCGGCAATGAGTTCCACGCTTCGATAACTCGATTGTAGAAATCATATCTTTTACAGTCAAGTTTGGAGCGATTCGTATTAAGTTTGAATCTGTTGCGTGCTCTTGTGTTGTTGCAGTTGAAGTTGAAGTAGTCATTGACTGGTAGGACATTGCAGCATATGATCTTGTGGGCAATACTCAAATCGTGTTTTAGGCGCCGTAGTTCTACGCTTTCTAGGCCCAGGATTGTTAGTCTATTTTCGTAGGATATTCTATTTCGAGTGGAGGAGGGAAGGGCTCTTCTGGTGAAATATCTTTGGACATTTTCAAGGGTGTTGATGTCTGAGATGTGGTATGGGTTCCAGACAGATGAGCAGTAGTCTAGGATGGGTCTGGCAAAAGTTTTGTAGGCTCTTGTGAGTAGTGTGAGATTGCCTGAGCAGAAGCTGCGTAGGATCAGGTTAACAACTCTAGAAGCTTTTTTGGCGATATTGTTGCAGTGGGCTTTAGCACTTAGGTCATTCGATATTAGTATTCCAAGGTCCTTTACAGAATGTGGGTTGGCAGAGAGAGATTGTTTATTCAGTTCGTATGTGCGGTTTGGATTCTTTTTGCCGATGTGGAGGGTAGAGCATTTGTTGGTTGATATTTGAAATTGCCAGGTGTTAGACCAGTCTGAAACAAAGTCCAGGTCTTTTTGGAGAGTGAGTGTGTTGTCAGTGGTGTTGAAAAGTTTCACATCGTCGGCAAAAAGAACACAGTTGCTTTTGATATGGTCACAGAGGTCATTGATGTAGAGAATGAAGACTCTCCTATTGGAAAATATGGTGCTTCAAGTGCCTCATGTGAAAGAAAATTGTTGCCACTCTTGATTGTGCCCAGATGTAGTTGTCAAGCCACTATTAAGTTTTCAAGATGCTTCACCACCAGTTTTATATTTAAGATTCTAATTGAGTGCTACACTGGTAAATCTCTGTGCAGATCTGCTTTTTCTCAGGAAGGCAGAATTCCATAATAATGAGTGATTAGAGAAAGGGAAGTGAATTATACATTCATGAATGCATGATGCAGGCATAAAGATTTAAAATGTACTTAATGACAACAAGCTTCCCTTCTGGAAATAATGTTTTGCAAAAGGGCTTGTGGAGATCTGCCTTTTTGTATAATAATTCATTCAGTACATTAACATTTTTCAATCAAAGCTAGCATTAGGAAACAAAAGGCATGAGGAACGGCAGGAATTCAACTAAATGGATTAACGTATATTTCTACAACTCTGTTCTGAAGTCATTTTTTCCATCTGCTCTGAGAATCATTTCATTGTCCTGCAAAATGTGCAGGCAACCTGATGAGACTTTGTACTTGCATTCTAATAGCTTTGTTCTTAAGGGCTGAAAATGAAATTAATAGAATAGAGTTAATATCAATTTCTTCTAATGTACTTTGATCAACAATCTCATCACATGGTTGCAAAAATACAGGGACATCTCTCAACATATCTGTCACTCTCTCTCTCTCTGTTATTAACTTTCTACCTCCATCTCTCTTCTGAGTCCAGAAAGCTTTTCTTCGAAATTCAGAGACAAATGATTATAAAGTATGTATTTATTTACTTGCTTATTTATATCAAACGTCTTAACTACCAATCTGTCTCACAGAGGGACTCTTAAATATCAGCCAGGCAATAAATCATGACAATATAGTGTCTCTGTAGTAATCTAAGATTATTGCAGCCCAGCTTCTGTCCCGGGACAGTTGTATTCCCTAGATTTAATGGGTAGGAATTCTGTGAGCTTAATTTCAACTTCCCTGGAGTTGAAAGTGGATAAGCTCTTCTTTCTGCAACACGGCCATATTCACATAAGCACGTAAGCAGCTGTTTGCTGGCCACTCGGAAAAAGTCAATGATTAAATTAGTGCTGAAGTTGAAATTGATTTTTGGTAGCAGCGTAAATTGGATGGAGCTACATTATATGCGTAAGAAGGTATGCCTACTCAAGGTAGGCAGAAAGCAGTCCTCTCTGACAGCTCTTGAGCGTGAGCTGCTTCTTCCAGTCTTATTTTTGGACATAACATATCGGGAATCTACCGTGGAATCTGAGAAGGCTCATTCCAGTTGTTGCTTTCCTGGTGCAAATGATGCGACAAAGACACTTTCTGTACTGTAAAAAAAAAAAAAAAGGTCCAGGGAAATCTATGTTCCGGCATGCAGAATTCTTTATCTGTTTGTAGAAACCATTCTAAGAACAGCAATTACAGCAATCAAGAATACCATCTTACTAAAAAACGACTTGCTTTGACCCCTATGACAGTCACCCTGCTGTTCTGTTCGAAAAAACTTCCTAATGTTATGTTCGGGTCACATACGACCCGGACCGAAAACTCTTCATTTGAAGTGCTTATGTTTGGTCAATTTGAAAGCTTTTTTCACTTGGAAAGTAGTCTGAACATTTCTGCACACAATGATATGAAAATTGAAATGAAAAAAGTAAATCTTATTGGTTTATTTTGCGAATATATTGCATGCCCCCCCCGTTTTTGTGAATTTTTTTCAATTTATGGATAGTTTTGCTTGCAAAATCCATTCTATTTTACTAAGGTTGGTGTGGGATTGGTAGCTTGAACATTTCTGAACATAATGATATGAAAATTGAACTGGAAAAATTGATGCATATTGGTTTATTTTGTTGATGAAATGTATGCCCCCCCGTTTTTTTGAAGTAGTCTTCACTTTATGGATAGTTTTGTTATCAAAATGCATTCTATTTTACTAAAATTGGTGTGGGATTTGTAGCTTGAACATTTCTGAACATAATGATATGAAAATTGAACTGGAAAAATTGATGCATATTGGTTTATTTTGCACATAAAAGTATGCCTCCCCCCGTGTTCAATTATTTCAATTTATATAAAAATTATGCTGTTAATTTCAAACTTACATACTTTTTTTAGTAAAATGGATTTGTTTCATAAAATTAGTTCTCTGGCTACAATGTGGTTGATTTTCAAAAGGATATTCCAAATATTTCTAGCCAAATATGTATAAAAAGTGACAATAATGGCACACAGCAAGGCCGAGGGGGGGTGGCCTTTTTGTGGCAAAAATAAACCAATAAGAACCATTTTTTCCAGTTCATTTATATTTTTCTTATATTCAGAAATGTTCACTTTAGTATATCAAACCTTTTGGGGGGAAATTCCTTAGGGATTTGTAGCCTTAAAAAATAGAAATTGACACGAAATTCAGAAAGGATGGAGGGAGGGGCTTTTTGATCAAAATAAAAATATAAGTCTCAATTTTTCCAGCTCAATTTTTATATCATTATGTTCATAAATGTTCAAACTAGTTTTCCAGTTGAAAAAGTTTTCAAAAAGATCAAATTCAAGTACCTAAAAAAATTCTTTTTGGTCCGGTCACATACGAACAGAAACAGATTTGAAGTGATGAATTTTTTTTGCCCAGAAAACAATTAGCCACCACCCTAAAAATATTTTTTGATGATCAGCATTGTTAAATTGAGTAAATGAATGCCTACGATTTTAAATAATATTTCGGATTTGGCGCATAAAAAAAAAAGTGAAAATGGTTTCAAGCAGCCGAGGGGGTGGGGGCTTATTTCTGATGTTAAAAAACCAATAAGAATCATTTTTTTCAGTTCCTTTATATTTTTCTTATATTCAGAAATGTTCAAGCTACCAATCCCACACCAACTTTAGTAAAATAGAATGGATTTTGCAAGCAAAACTATCCATAAATTGAAAAAAATTCACAAAAACGGGGGGGGCATGCAATATATCTGCAAAATAAACCAATAAGATTTACTTTTTTCATTTCAATTTTCATATCATTGTGTGCAGAAATGTTCAGACTACTTTCCAAGTGAAAAAAGTTTTCAAATTGACCAAACATAAGGACTGCAAATGAAGAGTTTTCGGTCCGGGTCGTATGTGACCCGAACATAACATTAGGAAGTTTTTTTGCCCAGCAAAAACTAAGCCCCCCACCCCCCAAAAAAAAATTCTCATAGAGAGAACCCCTGAAATGATGAAAAGTCATGAAATTTCAAGTTTCAGACATGCAGGGAAAATTTTTTACAGGGACTCAAACTTGGCTTCGGGTCACATACGACCCGAACAGAACAGCAGGGTTGTACCACATGATTCTTGACAAATGTCTTTTTTTTCTTTTATGTACACTGAGAACATATGCACCAAGACAAATTCCTTGTGTATCCATTCACACTTGGCCAATACATACTTCTATTCTGTTCTGTTTATTTATTTATTCATTTGTCCAATACACAATAAATATGGAAGAGAATAGACATGAAGTAATATATATAAAGATAATATGTAAAAATAGAGGAGAAGATATATGAAAGGAAGAAAATATATATGATATATGAGATAAAGGAAAGACAATTGGGCAGGGGATGAAAGGCACACTAGTGCACTTATGTACGCCCCTTAATGACCTCTTAGGAACCTGGAGAGGTCAATTGTGGATAGTCTAAGGGAGAAATGTTGGGGGTTAGGGGTTGACACTATTGAGTTCCATGCTTCGACAACTCGATTGTTAAAGTCATATTTTTTACAGTCAAGTTTGAAGCGGTTAATATTAAGTTTGAATCTGTTACGTGCTCTTGTGTTGTTGCGGTTGAAGCTGAAGTAGTCATTGACCGGTAGGACGTTGCAGCATATGATCTTGTGGGCAATACTAAAAT
Organism: Erythrolamprus reginae; assembly: GCF_031021105.1. Classification (NCBI taxonomy): domain Eukaryota; kingdom Metazoa; phylum Chordata; class Lepidosauria; order Squamata; family Dipsadidae; genus Erythrolamprus; species Erythrolamprus reginae. Next base: position 81,084,187 of record NC_091951.1, read on the forward strand.
CGTGTTTTAGGCACCGTAGTTCTAAGCTTTCTAGACCCAGGATTGTTAGTCTATTTTCATAGGGTATTCTGTTTCGAGCTTGGGGAGTGTTCTGTTCTGTTCTACTCTATTCTACTCTACTCTATTCCATTCCATTCCATTCCATTCTATTCTATTCTTGCAGGTTAAAATGGAAAGCATATGAGTAAGCCAAAGAATGTTGTACCAAATTCGAAGTGACTTCTTTTGCTACTGTACTTGTTTGTAAACTGAATTCCAGGTGCTGCTTTTCTCTTTAAATCTCTAAGTAATTTTGTCACGATGTATTAGAGAATATATTCTCTATGACAAAATATCATTTTGTCGTGAAG